>NW_013858265.1:0-346 GCF_000517525.1 Limulus polyphemus
AAAGTGGTTTTTGTCTAGGACCGAACCATTGTTTTTGGTGTTTAATATTCGTTTAGAGAATCCATTTTTCATCAGCGGTGAGACATCTGTCCAAAAATGCTTCACGGAAGTGACCTAGCAATGTTCACACGTTGGAAACGATGATCATCGGAGAGTTCGTGAGGCACCAAAACACCTTCTTTATGGAGTTTTCCCATATTCCTTAGACGTTTAGGTATTGTTTCATGAGAGACACGCAATTTCAGGGCCCATTTCACGATGTTTATTTGTTTGTTTTTAACTATACACAAAGCTGTACGAGGGCTATCTGTGATCTGCCCATCACGGGTATCGAAACCCGATTTCT
>NW_013858266.1:0-1043 GCF_000517525.1 Limulus polyphemus
CAAGCTCGTTAGTTATTTAGAGAAAAGGTACATTCGTCCTAAAAACATTAAAAACGATAAAGAGCTGTGAGAAAAGTGGTAGTTAACCGTAAATATCACTGAAATCAATAATATACACGTAATATCATGTTGAAGTCACTTCCAACACTGATTAGCTATAGAGAATTTTAAAACGAAAATCGGAATGGGTCAAAGAGTAGTCATCGGTAGAAGACACAGGAAAATGATCATTGCATTAATCGTGATGTTTTTGAAGAATATGCAGCACAGGGAAATCTGAAGAACTCAAAGATCACGTATACATTTCTAGACCACCCAATCATTCTACAAATCTTTTAATTCTTCTGCACTTTTGAACCTTGTATTCTTTGTTTCGTCTTAAGATATTGGAAATAGTATTCATTTGGATTTTGGATTCCTTCTATATGAGTAGTAATAGTTGTGTACACACCATGAGAATTGTTGGTGTATTAGCTCATGGTGTGTACACAATTGTTGGTGTATTAATTGAATTGGATTTACTTAATGTATTACTAATTATATAGTTTTTTGCATGATTTCTCATGTTTTCTGTGTTTTTTTCTGCTTCTGAGTGTTCTATCTAATTATTGATTAGTGTGTTTTAAATAACATTTTTAAGTGTTCAACAACAAATTTTCGTTTTATTTGTGTATACAACTATTATACTTTCTGTAATTAGAAACAGAAAACGTTAAATAGCTATGAAAATCACATTGAAAACAACAAACACGTTTATTATTAAATAAAACCACAAACTCTTTAGTAGCTCTTTATCGTTCTTTTTTTGCTTGCTATAACGTTTAGGGGTTTTTATTTAAATAACCTACTTCTGCTTCTCGTTCTCTATTGACGAAATGAACACAGACAATTGTATCAGAATATTATATGACTCAAATCGAAAACTGACACTAAAAAACACGTGATATCAAATTGAAGTCACTTACAACGCATGTTAGCTGAAGACAAGTTGCGTAAATCACAAGTTATCGGTAGAAAGAAAGAGGAAGTATTGAAAATTCCTA
>NW_013858267.1:0-346 GCF_000517525.1 Limulus polyphemus
AATTTAGTGGAGGGGTTGAAATTGGAATGAGTAGGTACTCTATTGTGTGAAAGTTAGTGGAAGGGTTGAAGTGGGAAGTGAGTAGGTACTCTAAGGTGTGACAGTTAGTGGAGGGTTAAAATTGGAATGAGTAGGTACTCTAAGGTGTGAAAGTTAGAGGAAGGGTTGAAGTGGGAATGAGTAGGTACACTAAGGCGTGAAAGTTAGTGGAAGGGTTGAAATAGGAATGAGTAGGTACTCTAAGGCGTGAAAATTAGTGGAAGGGTTGAAATGGGAATGAGTAGGTACTCTAAGGTGTGAAAGTTAGTGGAAGGGTTGAAATGGGAATGAGTAGGTACTCTAAGGC
>NW_013858268.1:0-597 GCF_000517525.1 Limulus polyphemus
CCTAGGTGTAACTCTAGTTACCGAATTTATAACCATCATACTCATCTTTAGCTTTACTTGGTACAACTACTCCATGAACACTTAGGTGGAACTATAGTTTCCGAATTCATAACCACCATAATCATCTTTAGCCTTACTTGGTACAAATACTCCATAGACACCTAGGTGTAACTCTAGTTACAGAATTTATAATCACCATACTCATCTTTAGCCTTACTTGGTACAACTACTACATGAACACCTAGGTGTAACTCTAGTTTCCGAATTAATAACCATACCCATCTTTAGACTTACTTGGTACAACTACTCCATGAACACCTAGGTGTAACTATAGTTACCGAATGTGAACGCTAAAGATGAGTATGGTGGTTAATTTGGTACAACTACTCCATAAACACTAGGTGTAACTCTAGTTACAGAATTTATAACCTTAACCACCATACTCATCTTTAGCGTTATTTGGTACAACAACTCCACGAACACCTAGGTGTAACTCTATTTACCGAATTTATAACCACTTTACTCATCTTTAGTGTTATTTGGTACCATATCTCAACGAACACCTAGGTGTAACTCTAGTTACGGAATTTATAACCA
>NW_013858269.1:0-346 GCF_000517525.1 Limulus polyphemus
ACAGTGGCACCCCGTCAACCTCTTTCTAATTTTGGAAATGCTCCCTTATATACACTTACTTCTATATATGATATGAATAACCAGTCGGAAGCTCAGAATGTCCTCCTAGTGGCTTTCTTAGCCATTTTAACGGTCTTGGCACCATTTCTTTCTTTTGAACCAATATTTCAACGAGGTAGTGTGTGTCTTTAGTCTGCTCAAAATTTCATATATTTTTAGACTAAAATACATCTTAGTTACTAAGCTTTATAAATTATAGTGGAATTCTAAGGTATTAACGTAGTAATTTATGATTTTTTAGTTATTCAACTGTATATATAAAACCTAAAAGAAAATATTTTGTTTC
>NW_013858270.1:0-346 GCF_000517525.1 Limulus polyphemus
AGATATTAACGACATTTAAACAGGTAGTAACATACCAGTGTCAAAGATCAGCATTAAACAACAGTAGATATTAGCGACATTTAAACAAGTAGTAACATACCAGTGTCAACGAAAAACATTAAACAACAGTAGATATTAACGACATTTAAACAAGTAGTGACATACCAGTGTCAAAGAAAAACATTAAACAACAGTAGATATTAACGATATTTAAACAGGTAGTAACATACCAGTGTCAAAGACAAACATTAAACAACAGTAGATATTAACGGCATTTAAACAGGTAGTAACATACCAGTGTCAAATACCAACATTAAACAACAGTAGATATTAACGACATTTAAAC
>NW_013858271.1:0-346 GCF_000517525.1 Limulus polyphemus
CATTGATGCTCACAAGGGTTTGCTGAGACGCAGAGTCTATGACAAAGTTGCACCTTTGGCCATCCAGCTTTCCTGTCACATAGACACTGTGTGTGCTTGGCATTTTACACCTAGCTGTTGGGACTTTATGATGGGGGTTGGTGGGCGTCGCTCAACACCAACCACTATTGGTCTCCTTGAGGCCGACTTGTTGGTAATATTCTTCCTACACTGGCTCCTCCAATGTCCGTGCTTTCCACAGTTCCAACAACCTTTCTGGATACCAGCCTTTCCTGCTGTGGCACCTCCCCTGTGTTGAAGTTTCCAGCATTGAGCTCTCTTGTGCCCAGGTTTATTAGAGTGCCAG
>NW_013858272.1:0-345 GCF_000517525.1 Limulus polyphemus
GTTATCAATTGCATCATACCTGTTCCAAACACTGTGTTATCAATTGCATCATACCCGTTCCAAACACTGTGTTATCCATTGCATCATACCTGTTCCAAACACTGTGTTATCCATTGCATCATACCTGTTCCAAACACTGTGTTATCCATTGCATCATACCTGTTCCAAACACTGTGTTATCCATTGCATCATACCTGTTCCAAACACTGTGTTATCCATTGCATCATACCTGTTCCAAACACTGTGTTATCAATTGCATCATACCCGTTCCAATCACTGAGTTATCCATTGCATCATACCTGTTCCAAACACTGTGTTATCCATTGCATCATACCTGTTCCAAAC
>NW_013858273.1:0-346 GCF_000517525.1 Limulus polyphemus
AGAGTGATAAGAGGGGAGTATATACCAGTTACAACATGGAGTGATAAGAGAAGAGCATATACCAGATACAACATGGAGTGATAAGAGAAGAGTATATACTAGATACAATACAGAGTGATAAGAGGGGAGTATATACCAGATACAATACAGAGTGATAAGAGGGGAGTATATACCAGTTACAACATGGAGTGATAAGAGAAGAGCATATACCAGATACAACATGGAGTGATAAGAGAAGAGTATATACCAGATACAACATGGAGTGATAAGAGGGGAGTATATACCAGTTACAACATGGAGTGATAAGAGAAGAGCATATACCAGATACAACACGGAGTGATAAGAG
>NW_013858274.1:0-421 GCF_000517525.1 Limulus polyphemus
ATGAGTGCTTTAGTTTAATATAGTTATGGTTAATGGTCTGTTTTCTTTCAGAATCACCTTAAAGAAACTTGACACATCAGTATACAGCAAACAATAGATGAGTGCTTTAGACTAGTATAATAGTGGTTGATGGTCTGTTTTTACTTTCAGCATCACCTTAAAGAAACGTGACTCATCAGTACACAACAAACAATAGATGAGTGCTTTATACTAGTATAGTCATGGTTAATGGTCTGTTTTTACTTTCAGCATCACTTTTAAAAGACGTGACTCATCAGTAAACAACAAAAAATAGATCAGTGCTTTAGACTAGTATAGTTATGGTTAAGAGTCTGTTTTTACTTTCGCACTCATATGTTGTTTGTTGTCTATTGATGAGTCACGATTCTTTAAGGTGATGCTTTTTAGACTAGTATAGTTA
>NW_013858275.1:0-346 GCF_000517525.1 Limulus polyphemus
ATCGCTGAAGTTCCTCGAAAAGAATTTATACTGGAAATTAACAAACAAGCAGATACACAACATTACCTTTTCTCACAATGCCTCCCATTAAGTCGTGTAAATCATATACAGCAAATTCAAGCTGGAAATCGTGAAATTTGTAGAGGAAAACGGTGGGGATATAGCCGTTCATGGTAAGTACAGTGTCAGTAAAAAAATGTGTCTGAGACTGGCACAAGTCGAAGGATGCTCTACGCATTTTATTTCATATTCTCCCTTTTTTGGCTAACTTTCACTATCTTAAAATGTATGCACATTTCCCACTGTTACGTCTCTGGTCGTTAGTTAATTTTCCGTAAAAATTAAC
>NW_013858276.1:0-346 GCF_000517525.1 Limulus polyphemus
CTCTGTTGCTTATGTTAGGCATAAGTGTAGAGTCATCTGAAGGGGTTTGAAGTATTATTTTCCTGTTTTATAAGTTTACGTTTATTCACGAACTTATTCTGCCTTACTTTACTATCACTCACCTTATCTTCATGACTTCTGCTAGGTTTAACGTTTTTCTGTGTAGTCTTATTCTCTGGCTTTCTTCTCGAACTTCCTTTAAGGCACTTCTTATTCTTACTCCTCCGACTTAGTCGTGTGTCACTACACTTTAAGAAGTCAGTGCTGTCGTTCTGGGACGGTTGATTCTTAGCCTTGCTAGTACAAGCATTAGGCATCTGACTGTTAGTCAGCGGGAAGGTATCAT
>NW_013858277.1:0-344 GCF_000517525.1 Limulus polyphemus
AATAGGAATATTGATATTACACTGTTTCGTTAAATCTTGTGTCTTCTTATTGACAGTACACAGTATTGTTAAATCTTTTGTGTCTTCTAAAATAAAAATATGTACTGTCAAAAAGAAGACACAAGATTTAACAATACTGTACTGTCAATAAGAAGACGAAAGATTTAACGATACTGTGTACTGTCAATAAGAAGACACAAGATTTAACAATACTTTGTACTGTCAATAAGAAGACACAAGATTTAACAATACTGTGTACTATCAATAAGAAGACACAATATTTAACAAAACTGTGTACTGTCAATAAGAAGACACAAGATTTAACAATACCGTGTACTGTAATT
>NW_013858278.1:0-578 GCF_000517525.1 Limulus polyphemus
CAAAACTACTGTGTTTAAAGGTTTACTCACACGAGCTATACTAACCAATACAGCACAAACTATTGTGTTTAAAGCTTTACTCACACGAGCTATACTAACTAATACAGCACAAAACTATTGTGTTTAAAGGTTTACTCACACGAGCATACTAACCAATACAGCACAAACTATTGTGTTTAAAGCTTTACTCACACGAGCTATACTAACCAATACAGCACAAACTATTGTGTTTAAAGCTTTACTCACACGAGCTATACTAACCAATACAGCACAAAACTATTGTGTTTAAAGCTTTACTCACACGAGCTATACTAACCAATACAGCACAAACTATTGTGTTTAAAGCTTTACTCACACGAGCTATACTAACCAATACAGCACAAAACTACTGTGTTTAAAGGTTTACTCGCACGAGCTATACTAACCAATACAGCACAAAACTACTGTGTTTAAAGGTTTACTCGCACGAGCTATACTAACCAATACAGCACAAAACTACTGTGTTTAAAGGTTTACTCGCACGAGCTATACTAACCAATACAGCACAAAACTACTGTGTTTAAAGGTTTACTCACACG
>NW_013858279.1:0-401 GCF_000517525.1 Limulus polyphemus
CACGCTTTGTCTACTGATGATGTTGATGTATGTTATACACGCTTGGGCTGCTGATGACGGTGACGTATGTTAGAAACGCTTGTGCTGCTGATGATGGTGATGTATGTTATACACGCTTGTGCTGCTGATGATGGTGATGTATGTTATACACGCTTGGTCTACTGATGATGTTGATGTATGTTATACACGCTTGGGCTGCTGATGACGGTGACGTATGTTAGAAACGCTTGTGCTGCTGATGATGGTGATGTATGTTATACACGCTTGTGCTGCTGATGATGGTGATGTATGTTATACACGCTTTGTCTACTGATGATGTTGACGTATGTTAGACACGCTTGTGCTGTAGACAAGCGTGTATAACATACATCACCATCATCAGCCTGATGATGGTGATGTAT
>NW_013858280.1:0-647 GCF_000517525.1 Limulus polyphemus
GAAAGGAAACAGTTGTTATCCTTAACAAAGATGATTATGTTCGACCGGACAAAGGAAACAGATTTGTTATCCTCAACAAAGATGACTATATTCGACCGGACAAAGGAAACGGAGTTGTTATCCTCAACAAAGATGACTGTGTTAGACCAGACGAAGGAAACAGATTTGTTATCCTCAACAAAGATGACTATATTCGACCGGACAAAGGAAATGGAGTAGTTATCCTTAACAAAGATGACTGTGTTCAACCGGAGAAAGGAAACAGTTGTTATCCTCAACAAAGATGACTATGTTCGACCGGACAAAGGAAACAGATTTGTTATCCTTAACAAAGATGACTATATTCGACCGGACAAAGGAAATGGAGTAAATTATCCTTAACAAAGATGACTGTGTTAGACCAGACAAAGGAAACAGATTTGTTATCCTCAACAAAGATGACTGTGTTCGACCAGACAAAGGAAATGGAGTTGTTATCCTCAACAAAGATGACTATGTTCGACCGGACAAAGGAAACGGAGTTGTTATCCTCAACAAAGATGACTATATTCGACCAGACAAAGGAAACGGAGTTGTTATCCTCAACAAAGATGACTATATTCGACCGGACAAAGAAAACGGAGTTGTTATCCTCAACAAAGATGACT
>NW_013858281.1:0-412 GCF_000517525.1 Limulus polyphemus
GATAAATCCTGTATCTTCTTATTAACAGGACACAGTATTGTTAAATCTTGTGTCTTCTTATTGACCGGACACAGTATTGTTAAATTTTGTGTCTTTTTATTGACAGTACACAGTATCGTTAAATCTTGTCTTCTTTTTGATTGTACATAGTATTGTTAAATCTTGTGTCTTCTTATTGAGAGTAAACGGTATTGATAAATCTTGTGTCTGCTTATTGACACTACACAGTATTGGTAAATCTTGTCTTCTTATTGATAGTACACAGTATCGTTAAATCTTGTGTCTTTTTATTGACAGTATATAGTATCGTTAAATCTTGTCTTCTTTTTGATAGTACATTGTATTCAAGACACAAAATTTAACTTATTGACAGTACACAAGATTTAACGATACTGGTGTTTTCTTATTGACA
>NW_013858282.1:0-826 GCF_000517525.1 Limulus polyphemus
CGGTTGAATAATCTTATATTTAAAACCCTACTCGATTTTTCTTTTTTCCTTCAGGTATAATAAACAAAAGCTTCGTATATCAAAATAGGCGTTCAGAATGGACATCCTTTCATCGAAATTCCCAATATTTATTCCATAAAAATCACCCACATCTAACAGATCATTACGTATTATTACAAAATAAACCTCATTTTTTGGATTATGTTTACTCTGAATGAGCGAAAGTTCTATCTTATTTAGCTTTTGACGCGACATAATACTTTTTCGTTAATGTTATAATGTCTCAATTTCGAATTTTCGTCCGAAATAAACACTAGCCGTAATTCTTCTATGAATTGCGCTTCAAATAAGCACTGTTTTTTAAATTTCAAAAAATTGACATTTTCACCGAAAATACCAAGGCTATAGCTTCATGATTTGCTAAAATTTTGTAAAAAAATTATTTTTCTTCATATTTCAATACAAAGATGCCCTTAATGTGTACTAATTATTCAACCCCTTATATTTAAAGCCCTACTTTTGTTTATTTATCGAGCTTCGATTTTCTTTTTATCAAAATAGGCATAGGATTATGGAATAAATATTGGAAATTTCGATGAAAGGATGTCCATTCTGAATAGTACACATCTACAGCATCTTTGTATTGAAATATGAAGAAAAATAAATTTTTTTTCAAAATTTTCCAAAACCTGAAGGCTATAGCCTCGGTAGTTTCGGCGAAAATGTCAATTTCTTGAAACTTGAAAAACAGTGCTTATTTGAAACGCAATTAATAAAAGAATTACGGCTAGTGTTTATTTCGGCAGAGAATTCGAAATTGACACAT
>NW_013858283.1:0-346 GCF_000517525.1 Limulus polyphemus
ACTGAATGTTCCAAGGCTTATGCTGATGATGATATAGTGTTTTCACCCACATTTGAACAATACTTGAAAGCTTCTTGTATCTGATAAAGGCCCACAATTTGTGTCTTATTTGATGGATGAAACTTGTAAATCTATAGGAATTAAACACATATTTACTACTCCATATCATCCTCAGTCTAACATTACTGAAAGAGTAAATACATATATTAATAGAATGATATCTGCCCATATTGAAAAAAAAAAATCGAACTTGGGATAATCATTTATCTGAATTTCATCTAGCAATTAAAACTTCTATTCATGAGTCTGCAGGTTACACGCCAGCCAAAATCAACTTGGGATAATC
>NW_013858284.1:0-346 GCF_000517525.1 Limulus polyphemus
AACTGGTTAATCACTCAACACCTTCTGCTGATTCGCGAACACCTATTACTGGTTAATCACTCAACACCTTCTGCTGATTCGCGAACACCTATCACTGGTTGGTCACTCAACACCTTCTGCTGATTCGCGAACACCTATCACTGGTTAATCACTCAACACCTTCTGCTGATTCACGAACACCTATCACTGGTTAATCACTCAACACCTTCTGCTGATTCGCGAACACCTATCACTGGTTGGTCACTCAACACCTTCTGATGATTCGCGAACACCTATCCTATTAGTTGAAACTCGATTCGATTAGTTTATGTTATATCTTTTTAACAGTGATTAATTAAGTTTGTTT
>NW_013858285.1:0-375 GCF_000517525.1 Limulus polyphemus
GAAAGACTAAAAAGACCATTACGAATGTCACAAAAATCTAGTGTAAGAATTAGTAAAAAGATCGTTATCAAAATTAATAAAATCTGGTGGAAGAAAGACTGAAAGACCGTTATCAAAGTCATCTAAATGGTGTGTAAGAAGTACTAGAAAGACCGTTATCAAAGTCGACAACATCAAGTGAAAAAGAGCTAAAATAACGTTAACAAAGTCGTGAATATATACTGTAAAAAAGACAAGAAGACCATTATGAATGTCAAAAAGTGTAGTTTAATAAGGACTAAAAAGACCATTATTAATATCAAAAAAATAAGTGTAAGAATAATTAAAATGATCGTTATCAAAGTCAATAAAATCTAGTGGAAGAAGGAATAAAAA
>NW_013858286.1:0-345 GCF_000517525.1 Limulus polyphemus
ATCAAGTGTAGATAAATGTCCAGTGTAGATAAATGTCCAGTGTAGATAAATGTCCAGCGTAGATAAATGTCCAGTGTAGATAAATGTCCAGTGTAGATAAGTATCAAGTGTAGATAAACAGCCGATGTAGATAGATATCAAGTGTAGATAGATGTCAAAGTGTGGATAGATATCAAGTGTAGATAAGTATCAAGTGTAGATAAATGTCCAGTGTAGATAAGTATCAAGTGTAGATAAATGTCCAGTGTAGATAAGTATCAAGTGTAGATAAATGTCCAGTGTAGATAAGTATCAAGTGTAGATAAATAGCCGATGTAGATAGATATCAAGTGTAGATAGATGTCC
>NW_013858287.1:0-347 GCF_000517525.1 Limulus polyphemus
TTATGCCCACCACGGGTATCGAAACCCGGTTTCTAGCGTTGTAAGTCCGCAGACATACCACTGTGCCACTGGGGGGCCCGGGGGGAGGGGAGATTCTGTGGGTGTACATCATTTCAATTCTTACATTTTTGTTTGTTTACATACATAATTTTTAGGGCTCACTTTCGTTGCCTGAACTGTGTTCTAGCTTTTGTTTTGTTTACTTGTTATATTAATAACACATATGTTTAAACGATACTACGATCCAAAGTTCCTTTTTTTCTGTTTAAAGAAGCCGTGTTGAAGAGTTTAGTTTATGTTTGGAATGAATGGAATCGAAGTTGTTTGTTTGTTTGTTTTTTAATTAT
>NW_013858288.1:0-346 GCF_000517525.1 Limulus polyphemus
TTAACATATTTTGATATATATATGTGTTATTCTACTTTCACAACACAATTAACTAATGAGCTCACATCTTCTGATATATATGTGTTATTCTACTTTCACAACACAATTAACTAATGAGCTCACATCTTCTGATATATATATGTGTTATTCTACTTTCACAAAACAATTAACTAATGAGCTCACATCTTCTGATATATATGTGTTATTCTACTTTCACAAAACAATTAACTAATGAGCTCACATCTTCTGATATATATGTGTTATTCTACTTTCACAACACAATTAACTAATTAACATATTTTGATATATATATGTGTTATTCTACTTTCACAAAACAATTAACTAA
>NW_013858289.1:0-345 GCF_000517525.1 Limulus polyphemus
AGAAGGCACAAGATTTAACGATACTGTGTACTGTCAATAAGAAGGCACAAGATTTAACGATACTGTGTACTGTTAATAAGAAGACACAAGATTTAACGATACTGTGTACTGTCAATAAGAAGACACAAGATTTAACTATACTGTGTATTGTCAATAAGAAGGCACAAGATTTAACGATACTGTGTACTGTCAATAAGAAGACACAAGATTTAACGATACTGTGTACTGTCAATAAGAAGACACAAGATTTAACAAAACTGTGTACTGTCAATAAGAAGACACAAGATTTAACGATACTGTGTACGGTACAGCAGATGTGTCCTGTCAATAAGAAGACACAATATT
>NW_013858290.1:0-346 GCF_000517525.1 Limulus polyphemus
AAACTATACTGAAAGTTATAAGTATCAAATTTATAAAGACTTTAAATGAGTATAAAGAGGTCACGTGGCTGGTGAAATTGACTGAGCCCGCACTGAGAAAGTTAAGCTGAACCAAGTCAAAAACTATGAATGACATATGTGCAGGGAAATTTTATGTTGTGTTCCTCAAAATTTCAGTGATGTAAGTGCAAAACAACGTATGTCACAATGACATATAAAGAGGACCCCTGTATAGGGTCATAACCTCTATCTACTGATATTGCTTTTAAATACATTTATGCATTGTCTATATCTGTAATATTAGAACATATTGTTGTGTCAGCGAGTCACGTGACTACTATGACGC
>NW_013858291.1:0-594 GCF_000517525.1 Limulus polyphemus
TTTTAAAGGAGTTATGGAAGGTTTTGCGTTTTGTACCAGTACTTCGTTCCATTTGGACGGGTCTTCGAGAAGATTCTTTCAGCAACGTTCGTTGCATACTTGCGTATTTACATGCCCAATCATAACCTTCTATTATAATTTTTACGACTTTTGTGGTCGTTTTATGTTACTCTTTTATTGTCTTTTCTGAAAGCGTATGTGTACTGCAGTGAAGCTTTTGGTTACTGATTGTTTTTCGATTTCTTGTTACCAGAGGGTCCTAAATTGATGATTCTATAGTGTACCTACATACCAAATTTGGTTTAACGTTGCGTAGTAATATGCAGGTTTTACCTTCCTACTGTTTGTTTTAAAGGAGTTATGGAACGTTTTGCGTTTTGTACCAGTACTTCGTTCCATTTGGACGGATCTTCTCGAAATTTTTTCAAGAACGTTCGTTGCATACTTGCGTATTTACATGCAAAATTCTAGCCTTCTATTATCATTTTTGCGTCTTTTGTGGTCGTTTTACTGCAGTACACATACGTTTACAGAAAAGGGAATAAAAGAGTAACAAGAGGGTCCTAAATTGATTATTCTTCACCAAATTTGGTA
>NW_013858292.1:0-346 GCF_000517525.1 Limulus polyphemus
TGACACACACTCTCAGCTTAGAGCTGCAATTAAATATTCAAATTATGTTTCACTTTTCCTTTGGGCTAATGATTATATTGATGAAACTTTGTAGAATGGACGGCAACTGCCAGTTGTAGAGACACAAAAGAGTTGGCGGTGGGTGGTGATGACTAGCTGCCTTCCCTCTAGTCTTACACTGCTAAATTAGGGACGGCTAGCGCAGATAGCCCTCGTGTAGCTTTGCGCGAAATTCCAAAACAAACAAACCAAACCATAATATATCGTCTGAACATCATTAAACCTTAGTCTGGAGTACCAACCCATAAAAACATTCTCTGAACATGATTAAATCTTAGTCTGGAGT
>NW_013858293.1:0-344 GCF_000517525.1 Limulus polyphemus
CAAACGTTTGTTTCTTTATTCGTCACCTTACATTTCCTATCAATACTACTGCTGCCAGAAGTTTTATTTATTTATTCGTCACCTTACTTTTCCTATCAATACTACTGCTGCCAGAAGTTTTGTTTCTTTATTCGTCACCTTACTTTTCCTATCAATACTACTGCTGTTAGAAGTTTTGTTTATTTATTCGTCACCTTACATTTCCTATCAATACTACTGCTACCAGAAGTTTTGTTTCTTTATTCGTCACCTTACTTTTCCTATCAATATTACGGCTGCCAAACGTTTGTTTCTTTATTCGTCACCTTACTTTTCCTATCAATACCACTGCTGTCAGAAGTTTT
>NW_013858294.1:0-346 GCF_000517525.1 Limulus polyphemus
ATTAGTCTTACATCAGTTATGGGAAAAGTTTTGGAAAGTCTGTTTAAAGATGCTTTGTAAAGTCATTTAACAAAGTTTAGAATGTTATTGGATAATGAACATGATTTCACTAAGGGAAAAAATCTTGCCTTACAAATCTTTTAACATTCTTTGAAAAGGTTACTACTTATGTAAATGAGGGTAAGAGTGTAGATGTGGTGTATGTGGCATATAAAAGGCTTGTAAAAAAATAGCTCTGTAGGTGTTAGGGATAAATTAGCAAATTGGATAGAAGAATGGCCAGATGGAAGAAAGCAGAGGGTCGTTACAAATGGAGTTCAATCTAACTGGATTAATGTCACAATTG
>NW_013858295.1:0-373 GCF_000517525.1 Limulus polyphemus
CAGCAACTGAGTACAAAGGTCATACCTAGAAGAGATAATTGTTTGCTTTACTTTTATATTTACTGTTTTATTTTTAAGAAAATAAAGTTTAAGAACTTATTTCTAAATAGCAATAATCTATATACATATATAATGTATAATAATTGAAATCTGACTGTATTTTACAAATACTAGTCAACTAAAACACAACCAAGAGAAGTTACTTTGTACAGACCAAAGGTCAGTTTTATGTTATTAGATACAGTAACATGAGTGCAGGTGAGCTGCGTCATTGTAACTTCTGTATTGTTAGCCAGGCATGAATGGAAGGTCAATATAATAAAAATAATAAACATATATAAATGTATAATGTTATGAGATTTAAGCTATTTCA
>NW_013858296.1:0-346 GCF_000517525.1 Limulus polyphemus
AGGGAAACCATGTAAATTATCCAATAAAATTCTAAACTTTGCAAAGGATCTTTTATCAGACTTCCCAAAACTGTATAGGTCACATGGTTTGGTTTGTTATGAATTTCGCACAAAGCTACATGAGGGCTATCTGCACTAGTCATCCCTAATTTAGCAGTGAAAGAATAGAGGGAAGGCAGCTAGTCATCACCACCCACTGCCAACTCTTGGGCTACTCTTTCACCAATGCATAGTGGGATTGACAATCACATTATAATGCCCCCACTTCTGAAAGGGTGAGCTCGTTAGGTTGGACAGGGATTCGAACCCACGACCCGCAGATTGTGAGTGGAGCACCCTAACCACC
>NW_013858297.1:0-345 GCF_000517525.1 Limulus polyphemus
AAATCTTGTGTCTTCTTATTGACAGTACACAGTATCGTTAAATTTTGTGTCTTCTTATTGAAAGTACACAGTATCGTTAAATCTTGTGTCTTCTTATTGACAGTACACAGTATCGTTAAATCTTTTGTCTTCTTATTGACAGTACAAAGTATCGTAAAATCTTGTGTCTTCTTATTGACAGTACACAGTATCGTTAAATCTTGTGTCTTTTTATTAATAGTACACAGTATTTATAAATCTTGTGTCTTCTTATTGACAGTACACAGTATTGTTAAATCTTGTGTTTTCTTATTGACAGTACACAGTATTGTGAAATATTGTGTCTTTTTTATTGTACAGTACACA
>NW_013858298.1:0-436 GCF_000517525.1 Limulus polyphemus
GAAAATATGTAGTCTATGAAGGCCTAAAAAGACAGTTATGAAAGTCGAAAAAATCGAATGGAAGAAAACTAAAAACACGTTTTCAAAGTCAACAAAATCTAGTGGAAAACTGACTAAAAGGACCCTTATCAATGTCAACAAAATCTGGAGGAAGGAAGACCAAACGTCCGTTATAACGATCCTCAAAATATAGTGGAAAATTGACTAAAAAGACCCATATCAATGTAAAAAATTTAGTGGACGGAAGACTAAAAGACCTTTATAACAGTCGACAAAATATAGTGGAAAATTGACTAAAAGGACCCATATCAATGTCAACAAAATTTAGTGGACGGAAGACTAAAAGACCTTTATAACAGTCGACAAAATACATTGGAAAACAGACTAAATTTTGACATTGATAAGGGTCAACAAAATCTAGTGGAAGGAAGATCAA
>NW_013858299.1:0-429 GCF_000517525.1 Limulus polyphemus
TTGTTACTTTCTCACGAATATAAAACCACTGCTATTTTCTCACGAATATAAAACCACTACTACTTTCTCACGAATATAAAACCACTGCTACTTTCTCACGAATATAAAACCACTGCTACTTTCTACTGAATATAAACCACTGCTACTTTCTACTGAATATAAACCACTGCTACTTTCTACTGAATATAAAACCACTGCTACTGAATATAAAACCACTGCTACTTTCTACTGAATATAAAACCACTGCTACTTTCTCACAAATATAAAACCACTGCTGCTTTCTCACAAATATAAAAACCACTGCTACTTTCTCACAAATATAAAAACCACTGCTACTTTCTACTGAATATAAAACCACTGCTACTTTCTCACGAATATAAAACCACTGCTACTTTCTCACGAATATAAAACCACTGCTACTTTCTCACG
>NW_013858300.1:0-337 GCF_000517525.1 Limulus polyphemus
CTTCATTGATCACACGCTGATTTTTTCTACCGATGACGTTACGTAATATTTTCTTAAAGTACTAATGTCCGATGTGAATTCACTGAAGTTAAATGGTTTGTAATGTTCGAAATATATAAATGTTCCTGGTCAAATATTTGAAGTGTCCCGATTAATAAGCGGTATAACAATCACAGTAATGGCTTCCGAAGTTTATAGCACACCAACTATAGCAGACCAATAATAGGTACTCTTTTTTGGCGCGTCGCGTCGGTTATATTTAGAGGCATGTGGAGTTTCTCGAAAATTCAATTTTACGTAACAATACTGACGCTAACACTAGCGTTTACGTACATAC
>NW_013858301.1:0-403 GCF_000517525.1 Limulus polyphemus
AGAATCACTTGAAAAGTTCTGTCAAGAAGCACTTAACGTGGGCAATAATCAATGTGAAACATGTGGATTGACCATTGAAAGAAGAAAAATACGCCGTAAACGAATGCCAGGTGAAAATGCAGCTGATGCTGGATTGAATGCTGAACAGGAAATTTATCGAAACATAAAGGATGTTATTGATCGCTTCATTACAGAAATAACAGAAAGATTTTCTCGCTTACTAGATTTAGATTCACGGTTTGGATTGCTACTAGATATGCAAAATATTGTTTCTGGAGATTTCGAAAACGGAAAATTGCAAGAAAAATGTTCTGACTTAGCAAATAGCTATCCAGATGATTTTGATGCACCAGAATTGTACAGAGAAATTAAAGACTGTAGAATGTTGATAAGTAGAAGAACA
>NW_013858302.1:0-648 GCF_000517525.1 Limulus polyphemus
TGCAGACTAAAGTCAACAGTGGGTCATAGAACGATAATTGTTATTGGATCTATTTAATCCACACGGACTAAAGGAAACCAATGAAGATATGTTGTAAATAGATGAGTTAAGAAACAAATTGGCTGGAGACTAAAGTCAACAGTGGGTCATAGAACGATACTAGCTATTGGGTCCTATTTAATCCAGTCGGTCTTAAACAAACACATGTAGATGAGTGGATTAAATAGAGCCAATAACATTTATCGTTCTATGACCCACTGTTGACTTTAGTCTGCAACCAGTTTGTTAATTAACTCATATATTTACAACATATCTACATGTGTTTGTTTAAGACCGACTGGATTAAATAGGACCCAATAGCTAGTATCGTTCTATGACCCACTGTTGGCTTTAGTCTACAGACAATGTGTTTATTAACTCATCTATTTACAAGATATCTTCATTGGTTTCCTCAAGTTCGAATGGATTAAATAGATCCAATAACAATTTTCGTTCTATGACCCACTGTTGACGTTTGTCTGCAACCTATTTGTTAATTAACTCATATATTTACAACATGGACTTGAGGAAACCAATGAAGATATATGTTGTAAATAGATGAGTTAATAAAGACAATGTGAGTCTGCAAAATTCAACAGTGGGTCATAG
>NW_013858303.1:0-306 GCF_000517525.1 Limulus polyphemus
TGTAACACTACATATATATCAGGTTGTATTCTTCTTTCTTTATCGGATTTTATAAATTGTTGACGCATGGGAGGGACTACATCACTACTAGTTACACGTGGTCTGTGTCTGGCCTATCGGCCTTTATAAACCCGGGAGGGTCAGGTGTTCACCAAAATAAAATAACGAAGAAGATTAAGTGACATAATCAAGTGTTCGGTTGCCATTTGGTTTGGGTATTATTTAGTGATGCTTTTGGTATACATATGTCTGTTTGTTTTTATGAGGCTGCTAGTGGCTGTTGTGAGGGGTTCATGTTGGAGAAGC
>NW_013858304.1:0-388 GCF_000517525.1 Limulus polyphemus
AAGTTATATCAAGGTGGCGCACCAATGGAAAGAGTAGCTGTTGACATTGCTGGTCAATGCCACTTCACCCACAGTCTGATGGGATGGTAGAAAAGTACAACTGGACACTGGGACAGGAATTGGCAAAGTTTTGTAATAGCCGCCAAGATGACTGGGTTGTCTTACTCCCTCCACTGTTGATGGCCTATAGGACAGCAAAGCTTCCTGATTTGGTATTGCATATGCCTCAGACCACTTGGTGAAATAATCCATCACCACACAAATGTACTTGTTTACAGCACGAGTTTGGGGCAAAGGACCAGTAATGTCAATGGCTACTCTTTCCATTGGTGCACCAACTTGATACGTGCTCCAATGAAGTTAATCCCTTATGCTTGGGTCCCCTTTT
>NW_013858305.1:0-346 GCF_000517525.1 Limulus polyphemus
GCAATGCATTCTACCAACAAATGCATGTTTAAAGTCGTGAAAAGAGACAGTTTACAATAGGTAAACACACTATACCTACATCACTAAATATTAATGTATTCCGCAATAAGCCATGAAACGTGGTTTAACCTCAAAATTGTAAAACGTTTCAGTTGCACAAATTATCTTAACACTGTTGTTAAACAAATTTTGTTAAGCCTACTCTTGACTGAAGATAAAATGAATACCTCTGACTCCTATTCTGTATTTATCAAAACATTTTTACCCTATTTTAACCTTAACTTATCGAATAAGTATGTGCCGTGAATTTCCATTTTTATCCGATCAAAGTCAAATATACACCTGG
>NW_013858306.1:0-346 GCF_000517525.1 Limulus polyphemus
CAACTCTGTAATAACAGTACTTGAAAAAAACGTAATACGGAATTAGATCATGGCGTTGAACTCTGTAATAACAGTACGTAAAAAAACATGCAACACAGTGTTCGATCATAGTGTTAAACTCTGTAATAACAGTACGTGAAAAAAACATACAACACAAGTGTTCGATCATAGCGTTAATCTGTGTAATAACAGTACGTGAAAAAAACGTAATACGGAGTTAGATCATGGCGTTGAACTCTGTAATAACACTACGTAATGAAAACAAAAGCATGTAATACGGAGTTAGGTCATTGTTTCAAGTTAATCACAAAACTACACATGGGGATATCTGTGCTCTGCCCACCAC
>NW_013858307.1:0-450 GCF_000517525.1 Limulus polyphemus
AATGTAATTTCGGATCAAACTAGTGAAACTACGTACCAAATTTCGATAAGATGCATCAATTCCGTACCCACTGGTAAGAAGAAATAGAGAAACAAAGAATAACAAAATGCTTCACATTGGCTTTCCTTGAAGCGTATTTTTATTGCTAAAGTAATAACAAAAAACGACCTAAAAATTTGGAAAACTAATACTACAAAGTTACAGATGTGCACATAAATGCGTAAGGACATGACGAACCTTCATAAAAAATTTTCAGAAGATCCATTGAAATTTGATGAAGTTCTGGTATAAAACGCAAAACAGGCCATAACTCCCTCAAAACGAAGAGTAGCATGGTGAAATTTTGCATGTAATTTCGGAACGAACTAGTGAACCTATATATAATATTTGGTTAATATCCATCGATACAGTACCCTGTTGTAGCAATAAAATCGAGAAATAAGTAGTAAC
>NW_013858308.1:0-346 GCF_000517525.1 Limulus polyphemus
GATGTGATGCTCCAGCAGGTACACATGTAGTTTATGTCTAGCAGATACTGTGTATAAATGTGATGCTCCAGCAGGTACACATGTAGTTTATGTCTAGCAGATACTGTGTATAGATGTGATGCTCCAGCAGGTACACATGTAGTTTATGTCTAGCAGATACTCTGTATAGATGTGATGCTCCAGCAGGTAGACATGTAGTTTATGTCTAGCAGATACTGGTATAGATGTGATGCTCCAGCAGGTACACATGTAGTTTATGTCTAGCAGATACTCTGTATAGATGTGATGCTCCAGCAGGTAGACATGTAGTTTATGTCTAGCAGATACTGTGTATAAATGTGATGCT
>NW_013858309.1:0-918 GCF_000517525.1 Limulus polyphemus
AACATCTGTATAAAGATATTTAGTGACTATAAACATTGTTTGGTATAGGTGGTTTGATACCAAACAATGTTTATAGTCATAAATATTTTAAAACAAATGTTGTAGGTGGCTTGATACAAACAATGTTTATAGTCACTAAATATCTTGATACAGTTGTTGTAGAAGGTTTGACACCAAACAATGTTTATAGTCACTAAATATCTTTATACAGATGTTTTAGGTACTTTGATACCAAACAATGTTTATAGTCACTAAATATCTTAATACAGATGTTGTAGATGGTTTGATACCACTAAATATCTTTATACAGATGGTATAGGTGGTTTGATACCAAACAGTATTTATGGTCACTAAATATCTTTATACAAATATTGTAGGTGGTTTGATACCAAACAATGTTTATAGTCACTAAATATCTTTATACAGATGTTGTACGTAGTTTGATACCAAACAATGTATATAAATATGTTGTAGGTGGTTTGATACCAAACAATGTTTATAGTCAATAATATCTTTATAGAGATATTGCAAATAGTTTGATACCAAACAATGTTTATAGTCACTAAATATCTTTATACAGATGGTATTAAACCTCCTACAACATCTGTATAAAGATATTTAGTGACTATAAACATTGTTTGGTATCAAACCACCTACATTATCTGTATCAAGATATTTAGTGACTATAAACATTATTTGGTATCAAACCACTTAAAACATCTGTATAAAGATATTTAGTGACTATAAACATTGTTTTGTATCAAACCACCTACAACATCTGTATAAAGATATTTAGTGACTATAAATATTGTTTGGTATCAAACCACCTACAACATCTGTATAAAGATATTTAGTGACTATAAATATTGTTTGGCATCAAACCACCTACAACATCTGTATCAAGATATTTAGTGACTA
>NW_013858310.1:0-814 GCF_000517525.1 Limulus polyphemus
GTCAATAAAAGAGACAAGATTTAACAATACTGTGTCCTGTCAATAAGAAGATACAGGATTTATCAATACTGTGTACTGTCAATAAGAAGACAAAAGATTTAACAATACTGTGTCTTGTCAATAAGAAGAAAAAGGATTTATCAATAATGTGTACTGTCAATAAGTTGGCAGTACACAGTATTGATAAATCCTGTATCTTCTTATTGAAAGGACTCAGTATTGTTAAATCTTGTGTCTTTTTACTGACAGTACACAGTATCGTTAAATCTTGTGGCTTGTTATTGATAGTACACAGTATCATTAAATGTTATAACTTGTTATGATAGTACACAGTATCGTTAAATCTTGTGTCTTCTTATTGACAGTACCGGGTATTGATAAATCCTTTTTCTTCTTAATGACTGGACACAGTATTGTTAAATCTTTTGTCTTCTTATTGACATTACATAGTATTTTTAAATTTTGTGACTTCTTATTGACAGTACACAGTATTGTTAAATCTTGTGTCTTAAAGAAGACACAAGATTTAACAATACTATGTACTATCAAAAAGAAGACAAGATTTAACGATACTGTGTCCTGTAATTAAGAAGACACAAGATTTAACAATACAGAGTCCTTTCAATAAGAAGATACAAGATTTAACGATACTGTGTACAATCATAACAAGTCATAAGATTTAATGATACTGTGTACTACCAATAACAAGGTTAAATCTTTTGGGATACTGTGTACTGTCAATAAAAAGACACATGATTTAACAACACTGAGTCCTGTCAATAAGAAGATACAGGATTTATCAGTACTGTGTCCT
>NW_013858311.1:0-384 GCF_000517525.1 Limulus polyphemus
AAAAGACCTTCCAGCCACAATCCATCTGTAATAAAAGACCTATCAGCCACTATCCATCTATAATAAAACACCTACCAGCCACTATCCATACATAATAAAGATCCTACCAGTCACTATCCATCTATAATAAAAGACCTACCAGCCACTATCCATCTGTAATGTGGCTGGTAGGTCTTTTGATGGATTTGTAATAAAAGACCTACCAGCCATTACAGATGGATAGTAAAAGACCTACCAGCCACTATCCATCTGTAATAAAAGACCTACCAGCCACAATCCATCTGTAATAATAATAAAAGACCTACCAGCCACTCTCTATACTATAGTCAAAAGACCTATCAGCCACTATTCATCTATAATAAAACACCTGCCAGTCGATATCCG
>NW_013858312.1:0-468 GCF_000517525.1 Limulus polyphemus
TAAACCAGTATATACGTAACTAGGCACTCGACGGGGTAAACCAGTATATACGTAACTAGGCACTCGACGGGTTAAGCCAGTATATACGTAACTAGGCACTCGACGGGGTAAACCAGTATATATGTAAATCATTGAGAAAATATATAGAAGAGTACATCAGTTTCTTTGTGTCGGATGTTCGCGCAAAATTACACGAGTAAAGTTTCTTTGTGTCGGATGTTCGCGCAAAGTTACACAAGTAAAGTTTCTTTGTGTCGGATGTTCGTGCAAAGTTAAACAAGTAAAGTTTCTTTGTGTCGGATGTTCGTGCAAAGTTAGTAACACAAGTAAAGTTTCTTTGTGTCGGATGTTCGCGCAAAGTTAAACAAGTAAAGTTTCTTTGTGTCGGATGTTCGTGCAAGTTAACAGTAAAGTTTCTTTGTGTCGGATGTTCGTGCAAAGTTAGTAACACAAGTAAAGTTTCTTTGT
>NW_013858313.1:0-346 GCF_000517525.1 Limulus polyphemus
CACAATATCGTTAAATCTTGTGTGTTCTTATTAACAGTACACAGTATCGTTAAATCTTATGTTTTCTTAATGACAGTACACATATTCGTTGAATATTGTGTCTTCGTATTGACAGTACACATTATTGTTAAATCTTGTGTCTTCTTATTGACAGAACACAGTATCGTTAAATCTTGTGTCTTCTTATTGACAGTACACAATATTTTTAAATCTTATGTCTTTTTATTGACAGGACACATTATTGTTAAATCTTCTGTTTTCTTACTGACAGTACACATTATCGTTAAATCTTGTGTGTTCTTATTGACAGTACACAGTATCGTTAAATCTTGTGTCTTTTTATTCA
>NW_013858314.1:0-346 GCF_000517525.1 Limulus polyphemus
ATGCCCCCGCGGGTGAAAGGGCGGGCATGTTTGGTGGGACGGGGATTCGATCCCGCGACCCACAAATTGCGAGTCGAGCTCCCTAACCACCTGGCCATGATAAGGTTTCAATTTCCACAACCTCATCACCGTATATTTAAGTTAAGACAACACACTCATTTATTGATCAAAGTTGTATTTTCAAGTTAGCTCAATATGTAGTTAACCTTACAAAGTAATAATTAAAAAAAATATTAATTCAATCAAAATGAAAAACAGCAAACTTAAACATAATATTGTCCAAATTCAGTCATATTTTAGAACTGGTAAGCTTTTCAAATTACTATCTAATTATTTAATAATATTC
>NW_013858315.1:0-347 GCF_000517525.1 Limulus polyphemus
CTTTTCCTTGCCCGTGACTTTGCTCTCTTCTGCTATCACGTGTCTGCTGTTTCCGCTCGTGTCACGCTATTTATATGTTTTTCATTTAATCGTCTGTCCGCCTACTAGAGCCCCCCCCCCAAGGGCACAGCGGTATGTCTGCGGACTTACAATGCTAGAATCCGGGTTTCGATACCCGTGGTGGGCAGAGGAGTAATTCATTTTGAACTCTTCAATCCACAGCGAACTGTCAATTCAGAGATCTATAGTCAGCAATTGTAACGTTTAAATCAAGCCCTTCGTCAGAAACGCCCTTCACTCGTCAATCGGAAAGGTGTGGCATGTTTGACCAAACACAAGATTATGGA
>NW_013858316.1:0-347 GCF_000517525.1 Limulus polyphemus
CTTTAAATAGTGCTAAGTGATTTTAGTAACTTTGTGAATTGAAAATTATTGTTTAGTGATACAGGTGATTATGATACCAAAGAAACGCCCTTTCTATGGAAAGTCTTCTGCCGCTAAAAGAATGCAAGCACAAAGAGCAGCTGAAACAGAAGAAGAACGCAATCAAAGACTTCGAGCACAAGCTGCAATACAGGCTGTTTAAAGTACAGGAAGATACTTTGGAACAACGTAAAGCTAGACTTCGAGCACAAGCTGCAATAGAGGCTGCTTAAATACAGGAAGATACTTTGGAACAACGTAAAGCTAGACTTCGAGCTCAAGCTGAAAGGCAGGCTACTCAAAGACAA
>NW_013858317.1:0-344 GCF_000517525.1 Limulus polyphemus
GCACAGTTTGAGTTACTGGCAGAGATGAACGGATGGACAGAGGAGCAGAAAGCTGTATATCTGGCAACGAACTTGAAGGGACAACCACTGGAAATACTTGGACAGTTGACAGCAGCCGACAGACACAACTATAGAACACTGGTAGAGGCTCTGGAACTCAGGTACAGAATCCAAAACCAGTCAGAAGTCTACAGGGCCAGGTTCAGGACGAGAGTCCGTGCTAAAGGGGAGAGCCTGCAAGAGCTGGTACAGGACTTGGAGAGCATGGCACACAAGGCCTACCCAACTGCACCACCCGATCTCCTCAAGTTGTTGCTGAGGGATCAGTTGTAGATGCCTTGGAC
>NW_013858318.1:0-346 GCF_000517525.1 Limulus polyphemus
ATTGATAAATCCTGTATCTTCTTATTGTCAGGACACAGTATAGATAAATCCTGTATCTTCTTATTGAACGGACTCAGTGTTGTTAAGTCATGTGTCTTTTTATTGACAGTACACAGTGTCGTTAAATCTTTTGGCTTGTTATTGATAGTACACAGTATCATTAAATCTTATGACTTGTTATGATAGTACACAGTAACGTTAAATCTTGTATCTTTTTATTGAAAGGATTCAGTATTGTTAAATCTTGTGTCTTCTTATTGACATTACATAGTATTGTTAAATTTTGTATCTTCTTATTGACAGTACACAGTATTGATAAATCCTGTATCTTCTTATTGACAGAGAC
>NW_013858319.1:0-346 GCF_000517525.1 Limulus polyphemus
GGGATGCCCACCTTTTGAAGAGTTGCCTGGGAATGTGTCAGAGTTTGTGAAAATGTTATCGGAAAGGATGGATGATATTCACCATCAAGTGCATTCAAACTTGAAAACGTCTGCTGATTCGATGAAGTTAACTTATGATATGAGATCTACTGAAGTCAGGTTTGTACCCGGAGACAAGGTATGGTTGTATAGTCTCAGGAAGACCAAAGGGAAGTCTCCTAAGTTGTCTTCTCCATGGGAAGGCCCATATGACATAGTGGATCGTCTCTCAGACGTGACTTTCCGGATAAAATGTGGTCGGCGAGGTAAACCAAAAGTGGCGCATGCCAACAGGCTTTGGCGTTAT
>NW_013858320.1:0-345 GCF_000517525.1 Limulus polyphemus
GGCAGTGGGTATGAGTCTTTTTCGGTTATACTGGTAAGAGCCCTGAAGTCCACAAAACACTGTTGGGTCCCATCCTTCCTTCTGGACTAATACGACGGGAGCTGACCAGGGACTATCTGATTTCTTGACTATCCCCTCCTTAATTAGACCATCCATGACCTTCTCTATCTCTTGTCGCTTTGCTGGAGCTATTCACCTCAGAGGGATCTTTATTGGACGGTGATTGCCTGTGTTTATTCTGTGCTCTACCAGGTTTGTGCATCTGAGGTCATGATCAAAAGTTCTTTTACCTGAAGAGCCTGTGATGATGCCAAATGGACTATGCTTTTCTTATAGAGGTAAGTC
>NW_013858321.1:0-346 GCF_000517525.1 Limulus polyphemus
AACTTTTATGTACTCCTCATGAATAATTGGTTCGAAAATTCAGTCCAATCTCTGAATTTGAAAAGCTCTTACCGAAAAAATGCATCAGAAACTCACAGCCAGTAGGTGTAACTAGTGTTTAACTAACAAAAATGGCTCCTCCATTAAACCTGCTGTGCCGTACAGCAGATCCATTCTTTGTTTTAGACCTTATATTTACCGGAGTGCACCACGTGAATATACTCTGACTGTACCAAACCTTTGTTACCTGCAACATTCTTTGTTTTAGACCTTATATTTACCGGAGTGCACTACGTAAATATACTCTGACTGTACCAAACTATTGTTACCTACAACAGTATAATCC
>NW_013858322.1:0-346 GCF_000517525.1 Limulus polyphemus
GACACATATTCAGCATGTAATGCTGTTTGAATACAAGAAGGGAAACAACGCCTCTTTAGCCACAAGGAATATTAAAAAGGTTTATGGAAATATTTTGAACGTTCGTAAAAGTGTCAACGATGGTTCAGCAAATTTCGTTCAGGTGACTTTAGCTTTAAAAACTGTAATGGCAGGGGCCGACATGTTGGAATTGATGTTGATGCTTTTAAGATGCTTGTTGAGTTTAACCCAAGACAACACACTCATGAAATGGCCCTGAATTACACGTGTCTCTCATTAAACAATACGTAAACATCTAAGGAATATGGGAAAACTCCATAAAGAAGGTGTTTGGGTGCCTCACGAA
>NW_013858323.1:0-347 GCF_000517525.1 Limulus polyphemus
GATACATAAAGTAATATAAACTTAACATAAAATCAAGACAGAACAATATATACGTATATTAAAAGTCTATTGTTTGTTTGTAGTTATGCACAAAGCTACACAATGGGCTATCTGTGCTCTACCCACCACGGGTATCGAAACCCGGTTTCTAGTGTTGTAAGTGCGCAGACACACCGCTGTGCCACTGGGGGGGGGGGCATTAAATGATATGTACGTGTATTAAAAGCTTATCTTTGTGTTAAAGAGTATAAAATATTTTGTTCTTTATGTACCCTTTGTTTCAGTTTTCTTGTATTTTTTTATATATTTTTTAATCTTAGTTTTATTAAATTATAGTAAACACACAC
>NW_013858324.1:0-474 GCF_000517525.1 Limulus polyphemus
GCGTACAGTAGAGAACAATGATGCGTACAGTAGACAAACTAGTGATGACTGCAGTAGAGAACAATGATGCGTACAGTAGACAAACTAGTGATGACTACAGTAGAGAACAATGATGCGTACAGTAGACAAATTAGTGATGAGTACAGTAGAGAACAATGATACGCACAGTAGACAAAATAGTGGTGAGTACAGTAGAGAACAATGATGCGTACAGTAGACAAACTAATGGTGAGTACAGTAGAGAACAATGATGCGTACAGTAGACAAACTAGTGATGAGTACAGTAGAGAACAATGATACGTACAGTAGACAAACTAGTGGTGAGTACAGTAGAGAGCAATGATGTCACTAGTTTGTTTACTGTACGTTTGTCTACTGTACGCATCATTGTTCTCTACTGTACTCATTAGTTTGTCTACTGTACGCGTCATTGTTCTCTACTGTACTCACCACTAGTTGGTGAGTACAGTAGAA
>NW_013858325.1:0-347 GCF_000517525.1 Limulus polyphemus
TCCCATGGGGATGTTCTTTTATCCTACCCCAAATTATCTTCTCTGACATAGGGGGTATTGTAGTTGATTTAAGTGCTGTGACATGCAGATCAATAGGTGCAGCAACACTTACTGGAATTTGGCCTTTGTTGTTCCCAATCGTCATTTTATCGAAGTTAACTACACACTTCCTTGGTAGTAAGTAGTCCATCCCTAATATGCATTGGTCTTCAATGTCAGCCAAGTATACTTTGTGCCTGTCCTTCATGCCCATGAGCTCAATAGTTAACCACACTGGTCCCCACAACCTTGCATAATGTTCTGTCACACCACAGAGCTTCTGTGTGGCTTCTGGTACTTCTTTGTGA
>NW_013858326.1:0-346 GCF_000517525.1 Limulus polyphemus
AGTTAACTTACGATAAGATATCTACTGAAGTCAGCTTTGAACCAGGAGACAAGGTGTGGTTGTATAATCCCAGGAAGTCCAAAGGGAAGTCTCCTAAGTTGTCTTCTCCATGGGAAGGCCCATATGACATAGTGGATCGTCTCTCAGACGTGACTTTCCAGGTAAAATGTGGTTGGCGAGGTAAACCAAAAGTGGTGCATGCCAACAGGCTTTGGCGTTATCACGGTCCAGGACATTTCAGTTGGGACGAAGTGGACCACAGAACAATTGACGCTGCTGAAGACGTGACACTTGTAGAAGCCACCGTCGAAGAAGAAACTCTACTCAGTTTTGAGAAGGGAAACGA
>NW_013858327.1:0-346 GCF_000517525.1 Limulus polyphemus
TAGAACATATTAGTGTAAGGACATCTTGACATTCTGTTTTGTTTACAGAACAGATTATTGTAAGCACATCTTGACATTCTGTTTTCTTTATACAGCAGATTATTGTAAGCACATCTTGTCATTCTGTTGTATTTACAGAACAGATTATTGTAAGTACATTTTGTCATTCTGTTTTATTTATAGAACAGATTATTGTAAGCACATCTTGTCATTCTGTTGTATTTACAGAACAGATTATTGTAAGTACATCTTGTCATTCTGTTTTATTTAGAGAACAAATTATTGTACGGACATCTTGTCATTCTGTTTTCTTTATACAACAGATTATTGTAAGGACATCTTGTCA
>NW_013858328.1:0-348 GCF_000517525.1 Limulus polyphemus
CGGTATGGATGATAAAAATAACGACAACTGAAGTAACAGCATGGACGATAAAAATAACGAAAACGAGAGTAACGGTATGGACGATAAAAATAACGACAACTGGAGTAACGGTATGGACGATAAAAATAACTAAAACGGGAGTAATGGTATGGACGATAAAAATAACGAAAACGGGAGTAACGGTATGGACGATAAAAAATAACGTAACCGGGAGTACCGGTATGGACGATAAAAATAACGACAACTGGAGTAACGGTATGGACGATAAAAATAACGAAAACGGGAGTAATGGTATGGACGATACAGTATCTGTTATAGAGAATTTTACATACAGTATCTGTTATAGAG
>NW_013858329.1:0-344 GCF_000517525.1 Limulus polyphemus
TTACTCTTTGAACGCTAACAAATTTTGTAGATACTTTAACATGAATAATACATAAAAGTTTCATAAAAAAAAGAAAGAGAATTGTAAATATAATTATAAGAACCATACTTATTTGTTTAGTGTTAGATGTAATGTCATTTATTCACTACTAATAACACAGGCCTGCGATGATTTTATTGTCTTGAAATTTTAACGCGTGCTATAGTAATTCCTGTACGCCGAATCCGAAAATGATATCCATTTTTCTCCGTCACGTACAAATTTTTCACAAAACGTCATAACGCAATACATAAAAGAAAGACCACAACACGTTAGTTTGAGACTAAAAGACGTAGATTTCACAC
>NW_013858330.1:0-346 GCF_000517525.1 Limulus polyphemus
TAATTGAAATGTGACAGCATTGTACAAAATACTAGTTGACTAAAACACAGCCAAGATAAGTTACTTTGTACAGAACAAAGGTCACCTTTATGTTATTTGATATGGTAACATGAGTGCAGGTGAGCCGTGTCATTGTAACTTCTGTATTGTTAGCCATGCACGGGTGAAAGGTCAATATAATGAAAATAATAAATATATATAAATGTGTAATGTTATGAGATTTAAGCTATTTCATCTGAACATTTATGTTTTCATGTTATAATTTGTGTTCATTCTAGAATGAAAGAGGCATAAATTATGTTTATTTCCTAATTCTTCATGTTAGTTACGAGATCAGTCAAATTTA
>NW_013858331.1:0-347 GCF_000517525.1 Limulus polyphemus
TCACCACCCTCTCTTGTTTTCAGTAGTCTCACCACCCTCTCTTGTTTTCAGTAGTCTCACCACCCTCTCTTGTTTTCAGCAGTCTCACCAATCCTCTCTTGTTTTCAGTGGTCTCACCATCCTCTCTTGTTTTCAGTAGTCTCACCATCCTCTCTTGTTTTCAGTGATCTCACCATCCTCTCTTGTTTTCAGTGATCTCACCATTCTCTCTTGTTTTCAGTAGTCTCACCACCCTCTCTTGTTTACAGTAGTATCACCACCCTCTCTTGTTTACAGTAGTATCACCACCCTCTCTTGTTTTCAGCAATCTCACCAATCCTCTCTTGTTTTCAGTGGTCTCACCACCC
>NW_013858332.1:0-346 GCF_000517525.1 Limulus polyphemus
CTCTGTCCACCAAGAAACAAGTAAATGATTTTCCCTTCGTACAACAAGAAACAAGTAAATGATTTTCACAACATACATCAAGAAACAAATAAATTATTTTCACTACATACATCAAGAAACAAGTAAATGATTTTCACTTCCTACATTAAGAAATAATTAAATGATTTTCACTCTCTACATCAAGAAAAACTAATTGATTTTCACTCCCTACTATAAGAAACAAGTAAATGATTTTCACTCTCTACATCAAGAAACAAGTAAATGATTTTCACTCCCTACATCAAGAAACAAGTAAATGATTTTCACTCTCTACATCAAGAAAAAAGTAAATGATTTTCCTTCCCTA
>NW_013858333.1:0-345 GCF_000517525.1 Limulus polyphemus
ATTAAACTGACTTAATACACTATTATTAACAACTATGCTAGATTGACTTAATACACTATAATTAACAACCATGTTAGACTGACTTATTACACTATTATTAACAACTATGTTAGATTGACTTAATACACTATGATTAACAATGTTAAACTGACTTAATACACTATTATTAACAACCATGTTAGATTGACTTAATACACTATAATTAACAACCATGTTAGATTGACTTAATACAATGTTATTAACAACCATGTTAGACTGACTTAATACACTATTCTTAACAACTATGCTAGATTGACTTAATACACTGTCATTATCAACTGTGCTAGATTGACTTAATACACTGTC
>NW_013858334.1:0-346 GCF_000517525.1 Limulus polyphemus
GCCTGATCCAAGTTAATTAAGTTCTGATGATAATTTGATGGTGTTTGATGATTGAATTTTAGAAAAACAAAATAGTTGTGAAAAATATTATACACATGGGAGACATATACACTTGGAAAAAAGTTAAGCACCCCCAAATATTTTTCAAGATTGCTTATTGAAAATAAGGTTTAATTTTCATGATGTTGAGCAATGTTCATAATTTCAAACATAATTAAAAGGATGTGAGCGTTCAGGTGTGACATTTAAATCAGGCGCGTTTTTTTCCCCACGTGCAACTCGCTCCCTTCTTCACGTCCAATATGCACTATTTTTCTCGTGCATCAAATCCGTATTTTAAGTCCCG
>NW_013858335.1:0-345 GCF_000517525.1 Limulus polyphemus
TCACCAAGTGTTCCACAATATAGAGAATGTGGACACCATTACCAAGTGTTCCACAATATAGAGAATATAGGTATCATCACCAAGTGTTCCACAATATAGAGAATATAGGTACCATCACTAAGTGTTCCACAATATAGAGAATATAGGTACCATTACTAAGTGTTCCACAAGATTGAGAATGTAGGTACCATTACCAAGTGTTCCACAATATAGAGAATGTGGACACCATCACCAAGTGTTTCACAATATAGAGAATGTGGACACCATCACCAAGTGTTCCACAATATAGAGAATATAGGTACCATCACCAAGTGTTCCACAATATAGAGAATATAGGTACCATTA
>NW_013858336.1:0-346 GCF_000517525.1 Limulus polyphemus
GTCTTACACTGCAAAATAAGGGACGGCTAGCGCAGATAGCCCTCGTGTAGCTTTGCGCGAAATCCATAACAAACACAACAAAAATTAATCACGAAAAATTCGAAGTTCGATGAATAAAGTATGAAAAAACCAGTGAGTCTATGACATTAAGATCTAACGACATAGAAACAAAAAACACCCTCATTATTTTGTAATGATGGGTCTACTTCTGAACACATTCGTGTGGCTATTAACATATTTTCATTCATTCAACTTGTATTTAACAAATGTTTGTGACCATAATTGTGTTTTCGTATAAGTTTGAATGGACACGAACCAGTTTTTTCGTGAACCAGTGCCTTGGGGA
>NW_013858337.1:0-346 GCF_000517525.1 Limulus polyphemus
AATACTGTGTACTATCACTAACAAGCCATAAGATTTAACGATATTATGTACTATCAATAACAAGCCACAAGATTTAACGATACTGTGTACTGTCAATAATAAGATTTAACGATACTGTGTACTATCAATAACAAGCCACAAGATTTAACAATACTGTGTAATGTCAATAAGAAGACACAGAATTTAACAATACTGTGTAATGTCAATAAGAAGACACTGAATTTAACAATACTGTTCACTGTCAATAAGAAGACACAAGATTTAACGAAACTGTGTACTATCAATAACAAGCCATAAGATTTAACGATACTGTGTACTGTCAATAACAAGCCATAAGATTTAACGG
>NW_013858338.1:0-346 GCF_000517525.1 Limulus polyphemus
ATACATATAGAACAGATTATACTAAAGTATAGCACCTGTAATATGTATCTAGGATACATAAAACAGATTATACTAAAGGACAGCTCCTGCAATACGTTTCTGGGAGATATAGAACAGATTATACTAAAGTATAGCTCCTGTAATATGTTTCTAGGATACATAAAACAGATTATACTAAAGGACAGCTCCTGTAATAGGTTTCTGAGAGATACAGAACAGATTATACTAAAGGGCACCTCCTGAAATGTATTTCTGGGTAACAAGAGAACAGATTATATTAAAGAATGGCTTCTGTATAGGTGTCTGGAATATATATAGAACAGATTATGCTAAAGGACAGCTCCTG
>NW_013858339.1:0-346 GCF_000517525.1 Limulus polyphemus
TGTCTATAGAATATATTTTGTGCATTACACATTATGTAAACAAAGCATTACATGCTATATAAAGAGTGCATTACACACTACACGCAAAGTACCTTAAATGTTATTTAAACAGTGCATTACATGCTATATAAAGAGTACATTAACACTATGTATAGTACATTACACGCCATGTAAGGAGTACATTACACGCTATGTAATTAGTACATTACACGGTATGTAAGGAGTACATTACACGCTATGTAAGGAGTACATTACACGCTATGTAAGGAGTACATTACACGCTATGTAAGGAGTACATTACACATTATGTAAGGAGTACATTACACATTATGTAAGGAGCACATTA
>NW_013858340.1:0-566 GCF_000517525.1 Limulus polyphemus
CCACATAATAAAACATCCAGTAAATACCAAGCTGGTAATAACAGGGTTCATCACCACCCAATCATACAGAAATATCTAACTGTCCACATAATAAAATACCCAGTAAATACCAAGCTGGTAATAACAAGGTTCATCACTACCCAATCATACAGAAATATCTAACTGTCCACATAATAAAATACCCAGTAAATACCAAGCTGGTAATAACAGGGTTCATCACTACCCAATCATACAGAAATATCTAACTGTCCACATAATAAAACATCCAGTAAATACCAAGCTGGTAATAACAAGGTTCATTACCACCCAATCAAACAGAAATATCTAACTGTCCACATAATAAAATACCCAGTAAATACCAAGCTGGTAATAACAGGGTTCATCACTACCCAATCAAACCAATCATATTCATCACTTACAATAACAAGAAGCTGGTACATAATAAAATACCCAGTAAATACCAAATATCTAACTGTCCCCAGTAAATACCAAGCTGGTAATAACAGAGGTTCATCACTTACCAATAATACAGACATAATAAAACATGGGACAGTTAGATATTTCTG
>NW_013858341.1:0-346 GCF_000517525.1 Limulus polyphemus
GATTTAGCTTTGTGCCAAAGGGGTGTGTAAAGTTCATAAAAGACTTATGTGGGATAATAGTTATAAGAATTGTTAACTAATTTCTATAAAGATAAAATCAAAAATGAAATTAAACAAGGACGAAAGGCGGTGGGAAATAGGGAAAATAATAATGTAGCTCAATATATAAGAAATCAAATCAACATATAAAGAGAAATTTAAGGAAGAATAATACTGTTGCGTCATCGAGGTCACGTGACTGGTGTGGCGCCCTCTATTTTCTAGAACTATCTTGTTCTTTCATAAATGCTCTAGAATTTACTAGGGTAGGCGGGTATATATAAGAGGGGACAACGTGACGCGAGGA
>NW_013858342.1:0-386 GCF_000517525.1 Limulus polyphemus
GTATGTTGGATATAAATTCGGTAACTATAGTTACACCTATGTATTTATGGAGTAGTTGTACCAAGTAAGGCTAAAGATGAGTATGGTGGTTATAAATTCTGTAACTAGGGTTACACCTAGGTGTTCATGGTGTATTTGTACCAAGAAAGGCTAAAGATGAGTATGGTGGTTATAAATTCGGAATCTAGAGGTACACCTAAGTGTTCATGGAGTAGTTGTACCAAGTAAGGATAAATATGCGTACGGTGGTTATAAATTCGGTAACTAGAGTTACACCTACGTGTTCGTGGAGTTGTTGTACCAAATAACGCTAAAGATGAGTATGGGGTTAAACATTCGGTAACTAAGTTACACCTAGGTGTTCATGGAGTAGTTGTACCAAGTAA
>NW_013858343.1:0-1190 GCF_000517525.1 Limulus polyphemus
ACTGTCAATAAGAACACACAATATTTAACAATACTGTGTACTGTCAATAAGAACACACAATATTTAACAATACTGTGTACTGTCAAATAGAAGACACTAGATTAGACAATATTGTGTACTGTCAAGATTTAACAATACTGTGTACTGTCAATAAGAAGACACAAGATTTAACAATACTGTGTACTATCAATAAGAAGACACGAGATTTAACGTTACTGTGTACTGTCTTCTTATTGATAGTACACAGTATTGTTAAATCTTGTGTCTTCTTATTGACAGTACACAGTATTGTTAAATCTTGTTTCTTCTCATTGACAGTACACAGTATTGTCAAATCTTGTGTCGTCTATTTGACAGTATTCAGTATTGTTAAATCTTGTGTCTTCTTATTGACAGTACACAGAATAGTTAAGTCTTGTGTCTTCTTATTGACAGTACACAGAATTGTTAAATCTTGTGTCTTCTTATTGACACGAGATTTAACGATACTGTGTACTGTCATAGTACACAGTATCGTTAAATCTTATGTCTTCTTATTGACAGTACACAGTATTGTTAAATCTGGTGTCTTCTTATTGACAGGACACATTATCTTTAAATCTTCTGGCTTGTTAGTGATAGTACACAGTATCGTTAAATCTTGTTTTCTTATTGATAGTCTACAGTATTGTTAAATCTTATGTCTTCTTATTGAGAGTACACAGTATTGTTAAATCTGGTGTCATCTTATTGACAGGACACATTATCGTTAAATCTTCTGGCTTGTTAGTGATAGAACACAGTATCGTTAAATCTTGTTTTCTTATTGATAGTCTACAGTATTGTTAAATCTTGTGTCTTCTTATTAAGACACAAGATTTAACAATACTGTGTACTGTCAATAAGAAGACACAAGATTTAACAATACCGTGTACTGTCAATAAGAAGACACAAGATTTAACGATACTGTATACTGTCAATAAGAAGACACAAGATTTAACAATACTGTGTACTATCTATAAGAACATACAAGATTTAACAATACTGTGTACTGTCAATAAGAAGACACAAGTTTTAACAATACTGTGTACTGTCAATAAGAACACACAAGATTTAACAATACTGTGTACTGTCAATAAGAAGACACAAGATTTAACAATACTGTGTACTGTCAATAAGAAGAAACAAGATTTAACGATACTGTGTACTGT
>NW_013858344.1:0-459 GCF_000517525.1 Limulus polyphemus
AAAGATGAATATGGTGGTTATAAATTCGGTAACTAGAGTTACACACACCTAGGTATTCGTGGAGTTGTTGTACCAAATAACGCTACAGATAAGTATGGTGGTTACAAATTCAGGTACCAAATAACGCTACAGATGAAAATGGTGGTTACAAATTCGGTAACTAGAGTTACACCTAGGTGTTCGTGGAGTTGTTGTACCAAATAACGCTAACGATGAGTATCGTGGTTATAAATTCGGTAATTAGAGTTACACCTAGGTTTTTATGGAGTAGTTGTACCAAGTAAGGCTACAGATGAGTATAGTGGTTATAAATACTGTAACTAGAGTTAACCTAGGTGTTCATGGAGTAGTTGTACCAAGTAAGGCTAAAGATGAGAATGGTGGTTATAAACTGTGTAACTAGAGTTACACCTAGGTGTTCGTGGAGTTGTTGTTCCAAATAACGCTAAAGATGAGTAT
>NW_013858345.1:0-346 GCF_000517525.1 Limulus polyphemus
TGAATGCATCATTATTTTACTGTACTAGGACACAACGAATTAGAAAGACAGAAAATATCAAGTTAAATTTACGAATATTTTATAATAATTTCTCTGCGCTAATGTAAAAGAGATTTAGTGCTCATAAACCCCCCAGTGGTACAGGGGTATGTCTGCAGACTTAGAACTTTAGAAACCGTGTTTCGATACGGGTGGTGGGCAGAGCACAGATAACCTATTGTGTAGCTTTGTGCTTAACTTAAAAAAAACAACACATAAACAAAGTGCTCATAAAACAAATTGAAAATGTAATTCCCACAAGTTTCCAATATTTTCATGAAAAAACTGTGCGATAATTTAGAGATTT
>NW_013858346.1:0-346 GCF_000517525.1 Limulus polyphemus
GGAAAACATGGGACGGTTTTTGTATCGTGTTCTGTCAATCTGGTTTCCAATTTTCTTCCTGTTTCTCCGATGTAGAATTCTGGGCAGTTATTGCATGCTATATTGTAAATGGTGCTGGTATTGTGTGATTCTAAATAATTTTTGTTTAGTAACGATTTTAATTTAGGGCCAGGTTTTTTGTGAGAATTTGACGTTGACAGGAATATTGTGTTTAATGGCTAGTTTTGTCCAAGTGTGGATAATTCTTGAGCTGGTTTCAGGAACTGCAGTGTAATGTACTGTTGTTGGGTTTGTTAGTGTCAATTTTGTTCGTGAGTTGAGTTTTATTGTGGGGAATGTTGGAGGG
>NW_013858347.1:0-391 GCF_000517525.1 Limulus polyphemus
TATATATAGAACAAACGTCATGTTCCTTGGAAATAAAACCCATAAAACAACAAGGTCATAACCATATAGATGATTTTAGGATATGTGCTTTAACATGTTTATTAACATGTATCATGTATCAAAATACTTTGGAACGATTTTTTTTTTCCCCTACATCAACCCAAAACCAACACAGCAGGAGACTGTTTAAAAACAATATAAATCATCAAAGCTGCCGATCGTTCACTAAACCGTGACAATGACTCTAGCAACATCAGCCAAATTTGTTTATTCAGTTAGCTTTCGCTCACACACTTGGCCATTCTTTACCTTGTCTGTAGCTACAATCCTGTTGCTAGTTGACAATATTTCTTAACATTAAACATTTGGGCTTCTTTTGTCTTTATACATC
>NW_013858348.1:0-518 GCF_000517525.1 Limulus polyphemus
TTTACCCAACTATTGAGAGATAACTGAACTCCCAAGTATTTTTTCTTATTATTTGTTTCTCCATCTTTTGAGAGATAACTGAACTTCCAAGTATTTTTCCTTATTATTTGTTTCTCCATCTATTGAGATAACTCAATTTCCAAGTATTTTTTCTCCATCTATTGAGATAACTTAACTTCCAAGTATTTTTTTCATAATTTTTTCTCCATCTATTGACAGATAGCTGAACTTTCAAGTATTTTTTCTTAATTGTTTCCCCAGCTGTTGAGACAGGGGTCACCAAACTATGGCCCGCGAGGTCAGTTCATCCGGCCCGCCGCTGCAATGTGCCACAAATGAGCTACAATATAATTATTTATATGGAAATATCATAGATTGTAGATAAACTTACTATGTAGAAAAAATAAAATAAGTGTAAGTGAAAATGTCCAAATTTGTCCAATCTGACTTTTGCATCTGACAGTAATATAAATTTTAGGAAAATCAGTGAAATAAAAAATTCGGCGACTTTTTACGAC
>NW_013858349.1:0-347 GCF_000517525.1 Limulus polyphemus
TGTCAATAAGAAGACACAAGATTTAACAATACTGTGTCTTGTCAATAAGAAGGTATAGGATTTAACAATACTGTGTCCTGTCAATAAGAAGATACAGGATTTATCAATACTGTGTACTGTCAAAAAGAAGACACAAGATTTAACATTACTGTGTTCTGTCAATAAGAAGATACAGGATTTATCAATACTGTGTACTGTCAATAAGAAGACTAATTTAACAATACTGTGTCCTGTCAATCAGAAGATAAAGAATTTATCAATACTGTGTACTGTCAATAAGAAGACAAAAGATTTAACGATACTGTGTATTATCATAACAAGTAATAAGATTTAATGATACTGTGTAC
>NW_013858350.1:0-346 GCF_000517525.1 Limulus polyphemus
GACCAAGAGTTTCTAGTGATGCTATAGTTATCTACAGACGGTAATGATCAGTTTGACCAAGAGTTTCTAGTGATGCTATAGTTATCCGGAGACAGTAATGATCAACGTGACAGATATTTTCAAGTGACACTGTAGATAGCTATAGACAGTAATAATCATTAGTTTCACCAATAGTTTCAAGCGCCACTGTAGATAGCTATAGACAGTAATGATCATTAGTTTCACCAATAGTTTCAAGTGACACTGTAGATAGCTATAGACAGTAATGATCATTAGTTTCACTAATAGTTTCAAGCGACACTGTAGATAGCTATAGACAGTAATGATCATTAGTTTCACCAATAGG
>NW_013858351.1:0-345 GCF_000517525.1 Limulus polyphemus
GCATAATGAGGTTTTTTGATGAAAACTAACCAAACTTGACCATACTTTTCAAGTTGCTGTTATCCATAACCATTAGCAAAGCTTCCGACACTTTCCTTTAAGATTTCAAAAAATTCCTAAAGATTTTCATTGAAATATGTCTGTATCTGATCTCTATATCATCCATTCTGGCATCTTTTAGTGCTGGTGTATAAGTTTTAAATAATTTTATTTTGAAGTGACTTATTTCAAGTTTAATTATTGCAATTATAGTATGATAAATTATAATAAGTGCAAATATACACCTGGAAAAAAGTTAAGCACCCCCGTGTTTTTTTCAAGTGATTCGGATTCGACGTTCTTGTG
>NW_013858352.1:0-549 GCF_000517525.1 Limulus polyphemus
TTGTGTCTTCTTATTGACAGTACACAGTATTGTTAAATCTTTCGTCTTCTTATTGACAGTACATATTTTTAATTTTTGTGTCTTCTTTATGATAGTACACAGTATTGTTAAATCCTTTGTCTACTTATTGACACTACACAGTATTGTTAAATCTTTTGTCTTCTTTTTGATAGAACACAGAATTGTTAAATCTTATGTCTTCTTATTGACAGTACACAGTATTGATAAATCTTGTGTTTTCTTAATGACAGTACACTGTATTGTTAAATCATGTGTCTTCTTATTGACAGTACACAGTATTGTTATATCTTGTGTCTTCTATTTGATAGTATACAGTATTGTTAAATCTTTTGTCTTCTTATTGACAGTACACAGTATTGTTAAATCTTGTGTCTTCTTATTTACAGTACACAGTATTTTTAAATCTTGTGTCTTCTTATTGACAGTACACAGTATTGTTAAATCTTGTGTCTACTTATTGACGGTACACAGTATTGTTAAATAAATACTGTGTACTGTCAATAAGAAGACACAAGGTTAAATCATGTG
>NW_013858353.1:0-345 GCF_000517525.1 Limulus polyphemus
ATTTGTGTGGTGATGGATTATTTCACCGTGTGGCATATGCAATACCAAATCAGGAAGCTACAACTGTAGCTTCGGCTATTAGTGATTTCTTCTTCAGATTTGGTATGACATATGAACTGCATTCAGATCAAGGCCGTAACTTTGAATCAGCTGTGTTCCAAGAATGCTGCAAGTTGTTTGGCATCCAAAAGACCAGGACAATGCCACTTCACCCATAGTCTGATGGGATGGTAGAAAAGTACAACTGGACATTGGGACACGAATTGACAAAGTTTTGTAATAGCCACCAAGATGACTGGGATGTCTTACTCCCTCCACTATTGATGGCCTATAGGACAGCAGAGC
>NW_013858354.1:0-410 GCF_000517525.1 Limulus polyphemus
TGGGGTTATTTCAACCTATTAGTGGAGGTATTCATTAGGACAACAGCCGTCCATTGACTACCTTTTGTAGGCTAATGTATTTAGAATCTGTATAAACCTGTTGGTGGCAGAGATCTCAGAAATTCTGAAAAAGTAGTTTACAATTTCCTCAAAATGAACCGGCCTTATTAACTCCCATGAGAGCAATCAAAACTTTCTCTTTATACATATCTGAACAAAAAAGTTGAGTTTTTCAAAATAAGGACAGTAGAAGGTTGATCTGTCCAAGACAAGGACAGTAGAAGGTTGATCTGTCCAAGACAAGGACAGTAGAAGGTTGATCTGTCCAAGACAAGGATAGTAGAAGGACTATCCTTGTCTTGGACAGATCAAAAGAAGGTTGATCTGTCCAAGACAAGGACAGTAGAAGG
>NW_013858355.1:0-347 GCF_000517525.1 Limulus polyphemus
AATTACTCACTACCTACACACATTATCCCGTCACGTTGTGAGCGTCTTATATATATACCAGACAAACATATATCTAGTAAATGCTAGAGCACTCCCGAAGAAACGGGATAGTTCTAGAAAGCAGGTGGCGTGACATTAGTCACGTGACCTCGCTGACGCAACAGAATGTTCCTCAGGGAGTGAGTGGTACGTTTATGGACTTAGTTTTAAAATTCAATTTTCTGCAGTGAACAGAACACAGAATAAACAAGAATGAATGGTTGGTATCTTTTCTACCTGAAATTGAATTATCAGGATTTTTTTCTTCTAACTCAATCAAAATTTCACAGTAAAGACAAAATACAGAT
>NW_013858356.1:0-346 GCF_000517525.1 Limulus polyphemus
TAAATTTTAACCTAACCTGTATGAAAGTAGTAACAAATTACAAATTGTACATTCTCTACTGAAACATAAACATAATCTTGTGTTAATTAATTAGTGTTTTTTAGAAACACAATTCTGTAATTACTGTTACTAAGTTATGAAATAATTTTAGTATTATTCATCATATTTAAATAAGTTTTTTTTTATAATTCTACATATAATGTATTGCTTGGAATTGAAATGAAACTTTCTTTTTTGTTTGATTGATTTCCAGTTAGTTTAATTTCTTTTAAATTTTTCAGGAGGCATTTACCCAGACTTTTGTTCATCATTACAGTCGCATTAGTGTGATGTTGGCTCATTCTTC
>NW_013858357.1:0-346 GCF_000517525.1 Limulus polyphemus
AGTATTTATACCAAGTAAGGCTAAAGATGAGTATGTTGGATATAAATTCGGTAACTATAGTTACACCTAGGTGTTCATGGAGTAGTTGTACCAAGTAAGGCTAAAGATGAAAATGGTGGTTATAAATTCGGTAACTAGAGTTACGCTAAGTGTTCTTGGAGTAGTTGTACCAAGTAATGCTAAAGATGAGTATGGTGGTTATAAATTCTGTACCCAAAGTTACGCTGTGGTGTACATGGAGTAGTTATACCAAGTAAGGCTAAAGATGAGTATGGTGGTTATATATTCGGTAACTATAGTTAAACCTAGGTGTTTATGGAGTAGTTGTACCAAATAACGCTAAAGA
>NW_013858358.1:0-1036 GCF_000517525.1 Limulus polyphemus
CAAGATTTAACAAAACTATGTACTGTCAATAAGAAGACACACGATTTAACAATGCTGTGTACAATCAATAAAAAGACACAAGATTAAAAGATACAGAGTACTTTCAATAAGAAGACAAAAGATTTAACAAAACTGTGTACTGTCAATAAAAAGACACAATATTTAACAATACTGTGTACTGTCAATAAGAAGACACAAGATTTAACAATACTGTGTACTATCAATAAGAAGACACAAGATTTAACTATACTGTATACTGTCAATAAGAAGACACAAGATTTAACAATAATGTGTTCTATCAATAAGAATACACACGATTTAGCAATAGTGTGTTCTATCAATAAAAGACACAAGATTTAACGATACTGTGTACTGTCAATAAGAAGACACAAGATTTAATGATACTGTGTACTGGTTTTCTTACTGACAGTACACATTATCGTTAAATCTTGTGTGTTCTTATTGAAACAAGACACACGATTTAGCAATACTGTGTACTGTCAAAAAAAAGGACACAAGATTTAACGATACTGTGTACTGTCAATAAGAAGACACAAAATTTAACAATACTGTGTACTGTCAATAAGAAGACACAAGATTTAACTATACTGTGTACTGTAATAAGAAGACACAAGATTTAACAATACTGTGTCTTTCAATAAGCAGAAGACACAATATTCAACGATAATCTGTACTGTCAGTAAGAAAACACAAGATTTAACAATAATGTGTCCTGTCAATGAGAAGACACAAGAGTTAACGATACTGTGTACTGTCAATAAGAAGACTCAAGATTTAACGATACTGTGTACTGTCAATAAGAAGACACAAGATTTAACTATACTGTGTACTGTCAATAAGAAGACACGAGATTTAACAATACTGTGTACTCTCAATCAGAAGACACACGATATAGCAATACTGTGTACTCTCTATAAAAAGACACAAGATTTAACGATACTGTGTACGCTCTATAAAAAGACACAAGATTTAACGATACTGTGTACTGTCAATAAGAAGACACAAGATTAAACGA
>NW_013858359.1:0-346 GCF_000517525.1 Limulus polyphemus
TGTGTTTTTAGTCTGCTCAAAATTTCATATTTGTTTAGACTAAAATACATCTTAGTTATTAAGCTTGATAAATTATAGTGGAATTTTATGGTATTGATGTAGTAATTTATGATTTTTTAGTTATTCTAATGTATATGTAAAACCTAAAAATTTGTTTCGTATCCTCCACGTGTAAAATGTTAAAAGGCTTAGCAACTTGCGTCAAGCAGCAACTGAGTACAAAGGTCGTAACTAGAAGAGATAACTGTTTGCTTTATTTCTTTATGTACTGTTCTATGTTTTAAGAAAAATAAATTTAAGAACTTATTTGTAAATAGCAATAATCTATATACATATATAATGTATA
>NW_013858360.1:0-346 GCF_000517525.1 Limulus polyphemus
ATAGCCAGTGTGAAAAGAAAGATGTTGGTAAGATATTCAGTGTGAAAAGAAAGATGTTGGTAAGATATCCAGTGGTAAAAGAAAGATGTTGGTAAGATAGCCAGTGTGAAAAGAAATATGTTGGTAAGATAGCCAGTGTGAAAAGAAAAATGTTGGTAAGATAGCCAGTGTGAAAAGAAAGATGTTGATAAGATATCCAGTGTGAAAAGAAAGATGTTGGTAAGATAGCCAGTGTGAAAAGAAAGATATTGGTAAGATATCCAGTGTGAAAAGAAAGATGTTGGTAAGATATCCAGTGTGAAAAGAAAGATGTTGGTAAGATATCCAGTGGTAAAAGAAAGATGTT
>NW_013858361.1:0-614 GCF_000517525.1 Limulus polyphemus
TAGTTACTGAATGTGTAACCCCATACTACATCTTTAGCGTTATTTGGTACAACATCTCCACGAACACCTAGGCGTATTTCTAGTTACCGAATTTACAAGGCTAAAGACAAGTATGTTGGTTATAAATTCAGTAACTAGAGTTACACCTAATTGTTCATGGATTAGTTGTACCAAGTAAGGCTAAAGATGAGTATGGTGGTTATAAATTCTGTAACTAGAGTTACACCTAAGTGTTCATGGATTAGTTGTACCAAGTAATGCTGAAGAAGAATATGGTGGTTATAAAATCGGTAACTATTGTTACACCTAGGTGTTCATTGAGTAGTTTTACGAAGTAAGACAAAAGATGAGTATGGTGGGTATAAATTCTGTAACTGGAGTTACACCTAGGTGTTCATGGAGTAGTTGTACCAAGTAAGGCTAAAGATGAGTATGGTGGTTGCTAGAGTTACACCTAGGTGTTCATGGAGCAGTTGTACCAAGTAACGCTAAGGATGAATATGGTGGTTATAAATTCGGTAACTAGAGTTACACCTAAGTGTTCATAGAGTATTTGTGCCAAGTAAGGCTAAAGATGGTAACTCTAGTTACTGAATGTGAAACCCCATACTCAT
>NW_013858362.1:0-346 GCF_000517525.1 Limulus polyphemus
GATTGATTACGTGGATAAAACAAAAGGAGAAAGACACATTGATTACGTGGATAAAACAAAAGGAGAAAGACAGATTGATTTCGTGGATAAAACAAAAGGAGAAAGACACATTGATAACGTGGATAAAACAAAAGGAGAAAGACACATTGATTACGTGGATAACACAAAAGGAGAAAGACACATTGATTACGTGGATAAAACAAAAGGAGAAAGACACATTGATTACGTGGATAAAACAAAAGGAGAAAGACACATTGATTACATGGATAAAACAAAAGGAGAAAGACACATTGATTACGTGGATAAAACAAAAGGAAGAAGACACATTGATTACGTGGATAAAACA
>NW_013858363.1:0-346 GCF_000517525.1 Limulus polyphemus
AAACTTATTGACATAAATTCATGAAATAGTAATTCAATAAAATTTTGAATGTGAATCAACAAACGAGATGACACTACCTTTCACCTATGACCCGTCTTGAGCGGGTTAACTGGAAATTTCTTATTCTTTAAAGATTTTCATTTCCTGTCTTGGAGGTTTATGTCAATAAGTATGATTATGCTGCATTCTATCCGTTATTTTGGTATTTGATGTCGAAAACATGAATTTGTGACACATTTGTAATCTTGTTCTATACCATCACCTGAGAATGACACTAAAATGACCCAAAATTCATTGCATTCCATTTTGCATGCGACTTATTGGCTGTTTTTGCAGCTTCTTTATC
>NW_013858364.1:0-346 GCF_000517525.1 Limulus polyphemus
CCACCACTCTATAAGGTACACGTGGATATACCAGGACTCAATAATAAAGGTTGTCTCCAGTGCATCACAATGTGCTACGAACTGGCCAGTCAACACTCTATTAAGTACATGTGGATTTACTAGGACCCAATAATAAAAGTTGTCTGCAAGGTATCACACTGTGTTATGAACTGACCAATCACCACTCTATTAAGTACATGTCGATTTACTAGGACCCAATGATACAGATTGTCTGCAGTGCATCACACTGTGCTATGAAGTGACCAATCACCACTCTATTAAGTACATGTCGATTTACTAGAACCCAATAATACAGGTTGTCTGCAGTGCATCACACTGTGTAATG
>NW_013858365.1:0-923 GCF_000517525.1 Limulus polyphemus
CACTATCACGTAACGTCGGAACTCTAGGAAAACTGGACAGTTTCACTATCACGTAACATCGGAACTCAGGAAATACTGGACAGTTTCACTATCACGTAACATCGGAACTCAGGAAAAACTGGACAGTTTCACTATCACGTAACATCGGAACTCGGGAAAGACTGGACAGTTTCACTATCACGTAACATCGGAACTCGGGAAAGACTGGACAGTATCACTATCAACGTAACATCGGAACTCGGGAAAGACTGGACAGTTTCAACATCACGTAACATCGGAACTCGGGAAAACTGGACAGTTTCACTATCACGTAACAGTCACATCTGGATTATCATCTCTTCACATCTGGATAATCTCACATCTGGATTATCATCTCTTCACATCTGGATAATCTCACATCTGGATTATCATCTCTTCACATCTGGATAATCTCACATCTGGATAATCATCTCTTCACATCTGGATTATCATCTCTTCACATCTGGATAATCATCTCTTCACATCTGGATTATCATCTCTTCACATCTGGATAATCATCTCTTCACATCTGGATAATCAGTCTTTCCTGAGTTTCGATGTTACGTGATGTTGAAACTATCCAGTATTTCCTGAGTTCCGATTTTACGTGATGTTGATACTGTCCAGTCTTTCCCGAGTTCCGACACATCTGGATAATCATTTCTTCACATCTGGATAATCCTCTCTTCACATCTGGATTATCATCTCTTCACATCTGGATAATCATCTCTTCACATCTGGATTATCATCTCTTTACATCTGGATTATCATCTCTTCACATCTGGATTATCATTTCAGATTATCCAGATGTGAAGAGATGATAATCCAGATGTGAAGAAATGATTATCCAGATGTGAAGAGATGATAATCCAGATGTGAAGAGATGATTATCCAGATGTGAAGAA
>NW_013858366.1:0-346 GCF_000517525.1 Limulus polyphemus
TTTGGAAATAATAAACCAGTTTTATTAAGAAAGAACTTGTGTCGCTTAAGTTTCGTCGGAACGAAGTTACGGAAAGTTAATTAACAAACGGAGACGTAACAATACAATAATGCCATCTGTTGTGCTGAAATACAACAAGATCTCAATGCCAGAAGTGATGATTGAGGCCAATGAAATGTGGCGTTATCTATTAAGTGATACCACAAACAAAAATCCATAAAAAACTTAATACTATGGGTGTTCAAGATTCAGAAAATTAGAAAAATAACTATTGTATGTGGAAACAGGAGTTCTTAAAAAACAACAAAAAACTATTTTCTTTTCAATAAAAGGTAGCACTTTTAAT
>NW_013858367.1:0-346 GCF_000517525.1 Limulus polyphemus
AAAATGATTTTAGACAACGGCGATGGTAAGTTTGTTTGTAATTAAGCACAAAGCTACACAATGGTTATCTCTGCTCTGCCCACCAGGGGTATCGAAACCCGGATTCTATCATTGTAAATCTGCAGATATACAATCTTTGATGTTAACCAATAATGAATAAGGTCAATCTCTGATGGATCTTTGGGAACTTCCTCTCAAATGACAATTTGTCCCAGGAAACTCATATATTGACAGAAAAGTTCACACTTCTTGGAATTTAGCTTAATGTTCTATTTCCTCAGTCAATAGAAAACTTTCATAAACATTATCAAAGATCTTCCCACATTTGATTATATTATCCAAGTGG
>NW_013858368.1:0-347 GCF_000517525.1 Limulus polyphemus
GTATCGTTAAATCTTGTGTCTTCTTATTGACAGTACACAGTATCGTTAAATCTTGGTCTTCTATTGACAGTACACAGTATCGTTAAATTCTTGTGTTTTCTTATTGACAGTACACAGTATCGTTAAATCTTATGTCTTCTTATTGAAAGTACACAGTACCGTTAAGTCTTGTGTCTTCTTAGTGACAGTACACAGTATCGTTATATCTTTTGTCTTCTTATTGACAGTACACAGTATTTTTAAATCTTGTGTCTTCTTATTGACAGGACACATTATTCTTAAATCTTGCGTTTTCTTTCTGACAGTACACAGTATAGTTAAATCTTGGTCTTCTTATTGACAGTACA
>NW_013858369.1:0-941 GCF_000517525.1 Limulus polyphemus
ATAGTACTGTTAAATCTTTTGTCTTCTTATTGACAATACACAGTATTGATAAATCCTTTATCTTCTTATTGTAAGGACACAGTATTATTAAATCGTGCATCTTCTTATTGACAGGACAAAGTATTGATAAATCCTGTATCTTCTTTTTGATAGTATATAATACTGATAAATCTTTTGTCTTCTTATTGACAATACACAGTATTGATAAATCCTTTATCTTCTTATTGTAAGGACACAGTATTATTAAATCTTGTGTCTTCTTTTTGAAAGTACACAGTATTAATAAAATCCTGTATCTTCTTATTGACAGGACACAGTATTGTTGAATCTTGTGTCTTCTAATTGACAGTACACAGTGTTGATAAATCCTGTATCTTCTTATTGACAGAACACACTATTGTTAAATATTGTGTCTTCTATTTGACAGTCACAAAATTTAAAAATTTGAGTCCTGTCAATAAGAAGATACAAGTTTTATCAACACTGTGTTCTTCTTATTGACAGACACAGTATGTGTACTGTCAATCAGAAGACACAAGATTTAACGATACTGTGTAATGTCAATAAGAAGACACAAGATTTAACAATACTGTGTCCTGTCAATAAGAAGATACAGGATTTATCAATACTGTGTACTGTCAATAAGAAGACACAATATTTAACAATACTGTGTCCTGTCAAAAAGAAGATAAAGGATTTATCAATACTGTGTACTGTCAATAAGAAGACACAAGATTTAACGATACTGTGTACTGTCAATAAGAAGATACAGGATTTATCAATATTGTGTCCTGTCAATAAGGAGATACAGGATTTATCAATACTGTGTACTGTCAATGAGAAGACACAAGATTTAACGTCTTGTGTCTTCTTATTGACAGTACACAGTATTGATAAATCCTGTATCTTCTTATTGACAGGACTCAATATTGTTAAATCTT
>NW_013858370.1:0-911 GCF_000517525.1 Limulus polyphemus
AGTTATGGAAGGTTTTGCGTTTTGTACCAGTACGTCGTTCCATTTGGACGGATCATCTAACAAGAAATTGAAAAAGAATCAGTAACAAAAAGCTTCCCTGCAGTACACATGTGCTTTCAGAAAAGCTAATAAAAGAATAACATAAAACGACCACAAAAGTTGCAAAAATGAAAATAGAAGGCTAGAATTTTGCATCTAAATAGGCAAGTATGCAACGAACGTTCATACCCAGAGGGTCCTAAATTGATGATTCTTCACCAAATTGGTATGTAGGTACACTTTAACGTTGCGTAGTAATATGCAGGGTTTTACCTTCCTACTGTTTGTTTTAAAGGAGTTATGGAAGGTTTTGCGTTTTGTACCAATATGTCGTTCCATTTGGACGGATCATTTCCAAATTTTGTACGAACGTTCGTTGCACACTTGCGTATTCACATGCAAAATTCTAGCCTTCTATTATCATTTTTGCGACTTTTGTGGTCGTTTTATGTTACTCTTTTAATGGCTTTTCTGAAAGCGTATGTGTACTGCAGGGAAGCTTTTGGTTACTGATTCTATTTCGATTTCTTGTTCTCTTTAATGGCTTCTCTGAAATCATATGTGTACTGCAGGGAAGCTTTTGGTTACTGATTCTATTTCGATTTCTTGTTACCAGAGGGTCCTAAATTGATGATTGTTCACCAAATTTGGTATGTAGGTACACTTTAACGTTGCATAGTAATATGCAGAGTTTTACCTTCCTACTGTTTGTTTTAAAGGAGATATGGAAGGTTTTTCGTTTTGTACCAGTACGTCGTTCCATTTGGACGGATCATCTCCAAATTTTGTATGAACGTTCGTTGCATACTTGCGCGACCACAAAATTCGAAAAAATGATAATAGAAGGCTAGAATTTTGCATGTAAATATTTT
>NW_013858371.1:0-467 GCF_000517525.1 Limulus polyphemus
AGCATAAATCTATGATACAACGAGTTTCAGCCAGTAGTCGGTAGAACAATAAACAACTGACTTAAACTATAGTGAACGAATGACGTGTCACTGTTGAATTGATATTGTTGTGTTAGTTATAAAACCGCAAATAATAATATGAAAAAAAAGCGACAGTATTTCCACTTTCCATCATTTGTCTAGAGAATCATGAATTTATGACCCATGAATGTGATTTTTTCATACCGATTCCAAGATTCTCACCATTTAGAAATACGCACCTTTGTACACGTGGGAGTTTCTAACAGAACTGGACTTAAACTTCAAACTCCACCTAATTCTCCTATATAGTTTCACAACGAAACGTTGTTAGAAACTCCCATGTGAGTTTGAAGTTTAAGTCCAGTTCTGAGAGTTAGGTGGAAACTATATAGGCACAACAAAACGTCATAATCACACCCCATTTCCATAGAAGACTTTTTAATTCT
>NW_013858372.1:0-664 GCF_000517525.1 Limulus polyphemus
CCTTTTTCGTCCCAAACGTTTTAATGAGTTAAATTTGTTTTTGTTTATTTGTCTTTGAGCGAAAAGCTACACAATGGACTGAACTATCTATGTCGCGTTCATTAGAAGGATCGAACCCTAATTTTAGGATCATAACTCATCAAGCTTATAGATTAGTCCCCCAGAAGCACAGCTGTATGTCTGCGGATTTGCAACGCTAGAAACCGGGTTTCGATACCCGTGGTGGACAGAGCCCAGATAACCCATTGCGTAGCTTTGTGCTTAACTTCAAACAAACAGCTTATAGATTATAATATACTTTTGACTTGACTGATGAACATCTTTTAGACACAACGAAAATGCAATTACCGAATATACGTTTTGGTTGTTATTAAAACAAAATGTAATGAAACAGAAAACATTTAGATATTTAGTTTCATTAGGGACATAGTGTGCTTTGAAATCATTGTGTAAAATGTGAATTGATTGCTATAAAATCATGCTTTTCAGTTCGGCACATTTGATCGCCCTCTACTGGCTCTCAGACATTAAACTTAATGTCTGTATGTAAGAATTAAAAGTGTAAGTGTGGTTAAACCTAATTAGGCCAAACTTAAAAAGAACCCCATTTTTTATGGCGCGGATTATGAAACTGCTTCTAGTTCACAAATATTCTTAGAGTTAG
>NW_013858373.1:0-594 GCF_000517525.1 Limulus polyphemus
TGTTTGGTGTGACGGGGATTCGAACCCGCGACCCACAGATTGCGAGTCGAGCACCCTAACCACCTGGCCATGCCATGCCTGACTACTAGACTCCCCATGATAAATAAATCTTGAATTCTTAGTCTTATATTCTAAAGAGTTGAGCAAAGGGACAACTTTGTTTTATGTTCGAGTTAACAATATATCAAGCTTCTAACAAGTATATTGTTACACCTCAAGCTGAAACATTTCTTAGTACAGAGAGTTCATTTTTAGAAGATGGATAAATCAGTGTTGAAATAAAAACTAATATTTTGGGCAACAATGCTGAGAATTAGAAGTATAACCTAGTTTTCGTTTAAGTGATGAAAATGGACAAGAGACATCACTAAATGAATAAATGATATACCTATTCCTTTCGGTCCAGCTGTGAAACGCCGACGCTAGTTAGTTGTTCTACTTTCCAGTTTTTGATAGCAACCATTTATGTTGAAAGTGGACAAGAGACATCACTAAATGAATAAATGATATACCTATTCCTTTCGGTCCAGCTGTGAAACGCCGACGCTAGTTAGTTGTTCTACTTTCCAGTTTTTGATAGCAACCATTTATGTT
>NW_013858374.1:0-820 GCF_000517525.1 Limulus polyphemus
ATTGACAAATCAGTTACGTTGAACAGTTACTGATAGAGCTTATTGTTGAGTCTAAAGTATTGATAAATCAGTTACGTAGAACACTTACTGATAGAGCTTATTGTTTGAGTCTAAAGTATTGACAAATCAGTTATGTAGAAAAGTTACTGATAGAGCTTATTGTTGAATATAAAGTATTGACAAATCAGTTATGTAGAATAGTTACTGATAGCTTATTGTTGAATATAAAGTATTGACAAATCAGTTATGTAGAATAGTTACTGATAGCTTATTGTTGGATATAAAGTATTGACAAATCAGTTATGTAGAATAGTTACTGATAGCTTATTGTTGGATATAAAGTATTTTCTACATAACTGATTTGTCTAGTTACTGATAGCTTATTGTTGGATATAAAGTATTGACAAATCAGTTATGTAGAATAGTTACTAATAGCTTATTGTTTGAGTCTAAAGTATTGACAAATCAGTTATGTAGAAAAGTTACTGATAGAGCTTATTGTTGAATATAAAGTATTGACAAATCAGTTATGTAGAATAGTTACTGATAGCTTATTGTTGGATATAAAGTATTAACAAATCAGTTATGTAGTATAGTTACTGATAGAACTTATTGTTGAATATAAAGTATTGACAAATCAGTTATGTAGAAAGGCTACTGATAGAGCTTATTGTTGAGTCTAAAGTATTGAGAAATCAGTTATGTAGAACAGATACTGATAGCTTATAGATGAGTCTAAAGTATTGACAAATCAGTAATATAGATAGTTACTGGCGTATAAGTGGAACGTGAGTTGAATGGGATAGCTGTGTTATAAAGC
>NW_013858375.1:0-684 GCF_000517525.1 Limulus polyphemus
GGAGGAATATGGCGTATTGTGTGGCTTTGCGCTTAAAATGCAAACTTAAAGAACTGTTCAATAACTATTTTTCTTATACTGAGTTAATTAATTCTTGAAACAAAGACACACATGTAGATACACACATATATATATATTTGTGAGAAAGGGGGGACTTTGTATATACTGATTTAATTTTCAACTATCCAAACGGGTGAAATTGAGGGCTTGGAAAATTGACAGCACAGTGCACCCATTAGTTTTCTGTATACTTGGAAATATATTTTGTGTGAGCTTCCAAAACTACTACTTTGTATAAATTTCAGAAGAAACTAGTTTTTTTTGCTGGTGTTGCTGAACTACAGAACATAGCATCATACATATATAACAAGAAGCAAGAACGTCGTCAAAAATTTAAAAAAGAAACAGATTTACAAAACAAGGCTTTATATTCGCACTCATGAACTGAGTTGTGAAAAAGTGGTTGAAGGGAATACAGCGAAAATTTTCTATTTGTTTTTTTGACAAACTTTACAGAAACGAAAAATATATAAGGCTTTGAACGAAGTAATCAAACTGTTCTCAAACTGAGATAGGGTTTTGATTCCTTATATTTTTTGTATTCGCTTGTGTAAGTGTGAGCAGTGTATTCCTTTTATCTACGTGAAACTGTCGCAGAGTATCTTAAACAGAACAAACTGTCAG
>NW_013858376.1:0-356 GCF_000517525.1 Limulus polyphemus
TTAGATTGGGTATAAAGATGTTAAACTACTGATGCTATGTTAGATTGGGTACAATGATGTTAATCTACTGATGCTATGTTAGATTGGGTACAATGATGTTAACCTACTGATGCTATGTTAGATTGGGTATAAGGATGTTAATCTACTGATGTTTTGTAGATTGGGTATGTTGATGTTAATCTACTGATGCTATGTTAGATTGGGTATAAGGATGTTAATCTACTGATGCTATGTTAGATTGGGTATAAGGATGTTAATCTACTGATGTTTTGTAGATTGGGTATATTGATATTAATCTACTGATGCTATGTTAGGTTGGGTAGAATGATGTTAATCTACTGATGCTATGTTAGATT
>NW_013858377.1:0-345 GCF_000517525.1 Limulus polyphemus
CGTTAAATCTTTTGTGTTCTTATTGATAGTACACAGTATTTCTAAATCTTGTGACTTCTTATTGACAGTACACAGTATTGTTAAATCTTGTGTCTTCTTATTGACAGTACACAGTATTGTTCAATCTTGTCTCTTTTTATTGACAGTACACAGTATCTTTTAATCTTGTGTCTTCTTATTGACAGTACACAGTATTGTTCAATCTTGTCTCTTTTATTGACAGTACACAGTATCTTTAATCTGTTCTTCTTATTGACAGGACATATTATTGTTAAATCTTGCGTTTTCTTACTGACAGTACACAGTATAGTGAAATCTTGGTCTTCTTATTGACAGTACACAGTA
>NW_013858378.1:0-346 GCF_000517525.1 Limulus polyphemus
TTGAAGTCAGCTGTACAGATAAACAACTTGTTATTGAAGTCAGCTGTACAGATAAACAACTTGTTATTGAAGTCAGCTGTACAGATAAACAACTTGTTATTGAAGTCAGCCGTTCAGATGAACAACTTGTTATTGAAGTCAGCTGTACAGATAAGCAACTTGTTATTGTAGTCAGTCGTTCAGATGAACAAATTGTTATTGTAGTCAGCTGTACAGATGAACAACTTGTTATTTAGATCAGCTGTACAGATAAGCAACCTGTTATTAAAGTCAGCTGTACAGATGAACAACTTGTTATTGAAGTCAGCTGTACAGATAAACAACTTGTTATTGTAGTCAGTCGTTC
>NW_013858379.1:0-346 GCF_000517525.1 Limulus polyphemus
TCACTAATCTTTACAAATGTTCATGCTTGTTTTCTAGTCACTGATCTTTACCATTGTTCATGTTTGTTTTCTAGTCACTAATCTTTACCAATGTTCATGTTTGTTTTCTAGTCACTGATCTTTACCATTGTTCATGCTTGTTTTCTAGTTACTGATCATTACCATTGTTCATGCTTGTTTTCTAGTTACTGATCTTTACCAATGTTCATGCTTGTTTTCTAGTCACTGATCTTTACCATTGTTCATGTTTGTTTTCTAGTCACTGATCTTTACCATTGTTCATGCTTGTTTTCTAGTTACTGATCTTTACCAATGTTCATGCTTGTTTTCTAGTCAGTGATCTTTA
>NW_013858380.1:0-268 GCF_000517525.1 Limulus polyphemus
CCCTTCATAACGATATAATTTTTGATGAAGATCAAGTTCTTCAAGAAATCTTTTACTAGGACTTTTTATTTTCTTTAGGTTTCTCGAAAACTGCTTGCTGTAAACAGTTAGGTGCAATGGGAGGTTTAGGAAATGATGTCCCAATGACAACTGTAAATAACTGTGTTGGAGATGTAAAACTATTTCCCATGTTCACATATCTAAAGACATGGGCCATTTGCATAAGCAAAATGAGCATCAATCAAACTCTTACCAACCTGTGTATCTG
>NW_013858381.1:0-848 GCF_000517525.1 Limulus polyphemus
TTAGTGTCTCAAGTGATGATTACTAGTGTCACTAGTAGTGGTTCTTAGTGTCACTAGTGGTGGTTACTAGTATCACTAGTGGTGGTTACTAGTGTCACTATTGGTGGTTATTAGTATCACTAGTGTTGGTTATTAGTAGTGGTGGTTATTAGTGTCACTAGCTGTGGTTATTAGTGTCTCTAGTAGTGAGTACTTGTGTCACTAGTGGTGGTTACTAGTTTCAATAGTGGTGGTTACTAGTATGACTAGTGGTGGTTACTAGTGTCACTAATGGTGGTTATTAGTATGACTAGTTGTGGTTACTAGTATCTCTAGTGGTGGTTACTAGTGTCACTAGTGGTGGTTACTAGAGTCACTAGTGGTGGTTATTAGTGTCTCTAGTGATGGTTACTAGTGTCACTAGTGGTGGTTACTAGTATCACTAGTGGTTTTTACTAGTGTCACTAGTGGTGGTTATTAGTATGACTAGTGGTGGTTACTAGTATCTCTAGTGGTGGTTACTTAACCACCACTAGTGACTCTAGTAACCACCACTAGTGACACTTCACTAGTGGTGGTTACTAGTATCACTAGTGCTGGTTACTAGTGTCACTAGTGGTGGTTATTTGTGTCATTAGTGTTGGTTATTAGTGTCACTAGTGGTGGTTACTAGTGTCACTAGTGGTGGTTATTAGTATCACTGGTGGTAGTTACTAGTGTCACTAGTGGTGGTTACTAGTATCACTTGTGGTAGTTACTAGTGTCACTTGTGGTAGTTTTTAGTATCACTAGTGGTGGTTATTAGTGTCACTAGTGGTTACTAGTATGACTAGTGGTGGTTCTTAGTGTCACTTGTGGTTACTAGTATC
>NW_013858382.1:0-797 GCF_000517525.1 Limulus polyphemus
ATCGTCAAATCTTGTGTCTTCTTATTGACAGTACACAGTATCGTTAAATCTTGTGTCTTCTTATTGACAGTACACAGTATCGTTAAATCTTGTGTCTTTTATTGACAGTACACACAATATTCAACGATAATGTGTACTGTCAGTAAGAAAACACAAGGTATAACAATAAGTCAATAAGAAGACATAATAATGTGTCCCAGTAAGAAAACACAAGATATAACTATTCAACGATAATGTGTACTGTGTAAGAAGACACAAACTGTGTACTGTCAAGACGATAAATCTTGTGTCTTCTTATTGACAGCAATAAGAAGACACAAGATTTAACGATACTGTGTACTGTCAATAAAAGACACAGGATTCAACGATACTGTGTACTGTCAATAAGAAGACACAAGATTTAACAATACTGTGTACTGTCAATAAGAAGACACACGTTTTAACGATACTGTGTACTGTCAATAAGAAGACACAAGATTTAAGGATACTGTGTACTGTCAATAAGAAGACACAAGATTTAACGATACTGTGTACTGTCAATAAGAAGACACAAGATTTGACGATACTGTGTACTGTCAATAAGAAGACAAACGATTTAGCAATACTGTGTACTATCTATAAAAAGACACAAGATTTAACGATATTGTGTAACAGGACACATTATTGTTATATCTTGTGTTTTATTACTGACAGTACACATTATCGTTGAATATTGTGTCTTCTTATTGACAGTACACAGTATCGTCAAATCTTGTGTCTTCTTATTGACAGTACACAATATCGTTAAATCTTGTGTC
>NW_013858383.1:0-1144 GCF_000517525.1 Limulus polyphemus
GACACGAGTAGGTCAAGAGTAGACACATGAAATAACAATGTACAAAATGTAAATGGTCTTAACAGACACGAGTAGGTCAAGAGTAGACACATGAAATAAGAATGTACAAAATGTAAATGGTCTTAACAGACACGAGTAGCTCAACAGTTGACACATAAAATAACAATGTACGAAATGTAAATGGTCTACTCGTGTCTGTTAAGACCGTTTACATCTCGTACATTGTTATTTTATGTGTCAACTGTTGAGCTACTCGTGTCTGTTAAGTTCAAGCGTTGACACATAAAATAACAATGTACGAAATGTAAATGGTCTTAACAGACACGAGTAGCTCAAGAGTTGACACATAAAATAGCAATGTACGAGATGTAAATGGTCTTAGCAGACACGAATTACTCAAGAGTAGACACATAAAATAACAATGTACGAAATGTAAATTGTCTTAACAGACAAGAGTAGCTCAAGAGTTGACACATGAAATAACAATGTACGAAATGTAAATGGTCTTAGCAGACACGAGTAGCTCAAGAGTAGACACATGAAATAACAATGTACAAAATGTAAATGGTCTTAACAGACACGAGTAGCTCAACAGTTGACACATAAAATAACAATGTACGAGATGTAAATGGTCTTAACAGACACGAGTAGTTCAACAGTTGACACAGAAAATAACAATGTACGAAATGTAAATGGTCTTAACAGACACGAGTAGGTCAAGAGTAGACACATGAAATAACAATGTACAAAATGTAAATGGTCTTAACAGACACGAGTAGCTCAACAGTTGACACATAAAATAACAATGTACGAGATGTAAATGGTCTTAACAGACACGAGTAGTTCAAGCGTTGACACATAAAATAACAATGTACGAGATGTAAATGGTCTTAACAGACACGAGTAGCTCAACAGTTGACACATAAAATAACAATGTACGAGATGTAAATGGTCTTAGCAGACACGAATTACTCAAGAGTTGACACATAAAATAACAATGTACGAAATGTAAATTGTCTTAACAGACACGAGTAGCTCAACAGTTGACACATAAAAAACAATGTACGAGATGTAAATGGTCTAAGCAGACACGAGTAGCTCAAGCGTTGGCACATAAAATAACAATGTACGAAATGTAAATGGT
>NW_013858384.1:0-450 GCF_000517525.1 Limulus polyphemus
AATAAGAAGACACGAGATTTAACTATACTGTGTACTCTCAATAAGAAGACACACGATTTAGCAATACTGTGTACTATCTATAAAAAGACCCAAGATTTAAAGATACTGTGTACTATCTACAAAAAGACCCAAGATTTAACGATACTAAGTACTGTCAATAAGAAGACACAAGATTTAACGATACTGTGCACTGTCAATAAGAAGACACAAGATTTAACGATACTGTGTACTGTCAATAAGAAGACACAAGATTTAACGATACTGTGTCTGTCAATAAGAAGACACAAGATTTAACGATACTGTGTACTATCAATAGAAAGACACAAGATTAAACGATACTGTGTTATTGACAGTATTCTTATTGACAGTACACAGTATCGTTAAATCTTGTGTCTTCCACAGTATCGTTAAATCTTGTGTCATTTAACAATACTGTGTACTGTCAATAAG
>NW_013858385.1:0-604 GCF_000517525.1 Limulus polyphemus
GGTGTTTATCTATTTAATATTTCTTTAATGTGAAGATTAAGGTGTTTATCTATTTAATATTTCTTTAATGTGAAGATTAAGGTGTTTATCTATTTAATATTTATTTAATGTGAAGATTAAGGTGTTTATCTATTTAATATTTCTTTAATATGAAGATTAAGGTGTTTATCTATTTAATATTTCTTTAATATGAAGATTAAGGTGTTTATCTGTTTAATATTTCTTTAATGTGAAGATTAAGGTGTTTATCTATTTAATATTTCTTTAATATGAAGATTAAGGTGTTTATCTGTTTAATATTTCTTTAATGTGAAGATTAAAGTGTTTATCTATTTAATATTTATTTAATGTGAAGATTAAAGTGTTTATCTATTTAATATTTATTTAATGTGAAGATTAAGGTGTTTATCTATTTAATAGTTATTTAATATGAAGATTAAGGTGTTTATCTGTTTAATATTTCTTTAATGTGAAGATTAAGGTGTTTATCTATTTAATAGTTATTTAATGTGAAGATTAAGGTGTTTATCTATTTAATATTTATTTAATGTGAAGATTAAGGTGTTTATCTATTTAATAGTTATTTAATATGAAGATTAAGATA
>NW_013858386.1:0-345 GCF_000517525.1 Limulus polyphemus
ATTAATTGCTGTTTACAATACAGTCTTCTATTTATAAACACTTTTACATAGAACCACCAAGACTCATCAATTTGACTGTTGTTTACAATACTCTTCTGTTTATAAACACTTTTACTTAGAACCATCAAGACCCATCAAATTAATTGCTGTTTACAATACAGTCTTCTATTTATAAACACTTTTACATAGAACCACCAAGACTCATCAATTTGACTGTTGTTTACAATACTCTTCTGTTTATAAACACTTTTACCTAGAACCACCAAGAGTCATCAATTGACTGCTGTTTACAATACACCCTTCTATTTATAAACACTTTTATCTAAAACCACCAAGACTCATCAA
>NW_013858387.1:0-373 GCF_000517525.1 Limulus polyphemus
GTTCAGTCTTACTATAACAACACGGTGTTCAGTCTTACTATAACAATACAGTGTTCAGTCTTACTATAACAACACGGTGTTTAGTCTTACTATAACAACACGGTGTTTAGTCTTACTATAACAACACGGTGTTTAGTCTTATAAGAATACGGTGTTTAGTCTTATAAGAATACGGTGCTCAGTCTTACTATAACAATACGGTGTTCAGTCTTACTATAACAATACGGTGTTCAGTCTTACTATAACAATACGGTGTTTAGTCTTATAAGAATACGGTGTTCAGTCTTACTACAACAATACAGTGTTCAGTCTTACTACAACAATACAGTGTTCAGTCTTATTTGTCTCTTCACATTTCTATGTTCTATTATTT
>NW_013858388.1:0-346 GCF_000517525.1 Limulus polyphemus
TTTGAAACCACCATACTCATCTTTAGCCGTACTTGTTACAACTACTCCATGAACACCTAGATGTAACTCTAGTTACCGAATTAATAACCCCCATACTCATCTGTAGCGTTATTTGATACAACAACTCGACGAATACCTAGGTGTAACTCTAGTTATAGAATTTATAACCACCATACTCATCTTTAGCCTTACTTGGCACAACTACTCCATGAACACCTAGATGTAAATATAGTTACCGAATTCATAACCCCCATACTCATCTGTATCGTTATTTGGTACAACAACTCCACGAATACCTAGGTGTAACTCTAGTTACCGAATTCATAACCACCATATTCATCTTTAT
>NW_013858389.1:0-787 GCF_000517525.1 Limulus polyphemus
TACTGGATTATCGTCGATTTCTACGTAATAATAAGAGTAAATGTAAAACAGTCTGATGGACCTACTGGATTATCATCGATTTCTATCGTAATAATAACATTAATATTATTCTATTGTAATAATAATAGTAAATGTTAAACAGTCTTATGGACCTACTGGATTATCATCGATTTCTACCGTAATAATAACAGTAATATTATTCTATCGTAATAATAATAGTAAATGTTAAACAGTCTTATGGACCTACTGGATTATCGTCGATTTCTATCGTAATAATTAGAGTAAATGTAAAACAGTCTTATGGACCTACTGCATTATCATCGATTTCTATCGTAATAATAAGAGTAAATGTAAAACAGTCTAATCGAGTAGGTCCATTATCGTCGATTTCTACCCGATAATCCAGTAGGTCCATAAGACTGTTTTACATTTACTTTTATTATTACAGTAGGTCCATACGACTGTTTTACTATTAGTCTTATTATTACGATAGAAATCGACGACAATTTAGTAGGTCCATAAAACTGTTTTACTATTACTCTTATTATTACGATAGAAATCGACGACAATTTAGTAGGTCCATAAGACTGTTTTACTATTACTCTTATTATTACGATAGAAATCGAGGATTATCATCGATTTCTATCGTAATAATAACAGTAATATTATTCTATCGTAATAATAATACCGTAATAATAAGATTAAATGTAAAACAGTCTTATGGACCTACTGGATTATCATCGATTTCTATCGTAATAATAAGAGTAATAGTAAAACAGTCTTATGG
>NW_013858390.1:0-366 GCF_000517525.1 Limulus polyphemus
ATCCTGCTGTCATTAGTTTTCCATCTGTTAACGACTGCATGGAGGCAGTATCTGAATGCCTCATTCAAGCAGTTGTTCATTCTATACCTAAAATCTCAACACGTTTCCCACAGTATCCTCGTCCCAGATGGTCTCCAAGCAGTCATGAAAGGCTCAGAAATGGGCCTGGGATACTTTTCGCAGGTATCCCACTCTTTCCCCCACATCACTTTCGAACAGGCTCATGCTCGGCAGGGCAGACATCAAAGCCAAAAGGAATGTTGGATTAAATTCACAAGTAGCATCTCTTCTATCACCAGTTCCAAAGTCACGTGGGACAAGATTCGGAAGGTCAATGGGAGGAATTTTTCCCATCCCATTTCCATC
>NW_013858391.1:0-575 GCF_000517525.1 Limulus polyphemus
ATACTGTGTACTATCATAACAAGTCATAAGAATTAATGATACTGTGTACTATCATAACAAGTCATAAGATTTAATGATACTGGTACTATCAATAACAAGCCACAAGATTTAACAATACTGTGTCCCGTAAATAAGAAGATACAGGATTTATCAATACTGTGTACTGTCAATAAGAAGAAACATAATTTAACAATACTGTGTCCTGTCAATAAGATGAAAAAGGATTTATCAATACTGTGTACTGTCAATAAGAAGACACAAGGTTTAACGATACTGTTTACTATCATAACAAGTCATAAGATTTAATGATACTACTATCAATAACAAGCCACAAGATTTAACGATAGTTAAATCTTGTGTCTTCTTATTGACAGTACACAGTATCGTTAAATATTTTGGCTTGTTATTGATAGTACACAGAAATACTGTGTCCTATCAATAAGAATATACAGGATTTATCAATACTGTGTACTGTCAATAAGAAGACACAAGATTTAATAATACTGTGTCCTGTCAATAAGAAGATAAAGGATTTATCAATACTGTGTAATGTCAAAAAAAAGACACAAGATTTA
>NW_013858392.1:0-626 GCF_000517525.1 Limulus polyphemus
TAACTTGATACATCCTGTTAGAAGAGATTACCAAAATATACTGACACCATAAATTACAATGAAAATTACTTTACAGCACTTAAAAGATTAGTCCTGGTCACATTCCTCTCATTATAGGCAAGATTTATGTTGGAATGCGAAACTTAAGCTCTTCAATGTATTTAGACCCCAACTGTGAGAATGTCATAGCTTCCCTGTATTATTGAGATGAATGTATTTAGCCTGTTTCACAACCAACATATGGGTTTTATTGTTGTCACTTATACACTGAGTTTGAACCATTTGCAAAATATCAGAATAGATTTTATATATATCAGTTAGACTGTTTTAATTCTAATGCAATAACAACAGAAGTGTGGGTCTTACTGCAAAGTCTTTACATGAATTAGACTTAGGACTTTGAACTGAAAGAGTTTGTGATTTCTTATATTCCTTTGAATTTAAATTTGTAGTTTTAAGCTCAATAATTTAGCATAATTTTATATTTAGTTCATAATAATAACAATAATAATATGATTCAGTATTTAGAATGAAAAACTTGTGTGATTTGTACGTAATACTATTAGTACCACAAAAGAATTTTATATTTTTCCTTCTTACAATCTTTGCTTTGTACCTCGCCACTC
>NW_013858393.1:0-898 GCF_000517525.1 Limulus polyphemus
CTCCTGCTTCTCTTGTAGTTTCTGATCCATCACCAAATAACTGTTCTCGTGTTTCTTTTGTAGTTTCTGATCCATCACCAAATATCTGTTCTTCTGCTTCTTTTGTAGTTTCTGATTCAGCACCAAATGACTGTTCTCCTGCTTCTTTGTAGTTTCTGATTCAGCACCAAATGACTGTTCTCCTGCTTCCATTGTAGTTTCTGATCCATCACCAAATAACTGTTCTCCTGCTTCTCTTGTAGTTTCTGATCCATCACCAAATAACTGTTCTCGTGTTTCTTTTGTAGTTTCTAATCCATCACCAAATGACTGTTCTCCTGCTTCCCTTGTAGTTTTTGATTCATCACCAAATAATTGTTCTCCTGCTTCCTTTGTAGTTTCTGATCCATCACCAAATAACTGTTCTCCTGTTTCTCTTGTAGTTGCTGATCCATCACCAAATAAATGTTCTCCTGCTTTCTTTGTAGTTTCTGATCCATCACCAATTAACTGTTCTCCTGCTTCCCTTGTAGTTTCTGATCCATTACCAAATAACTGTTCTCCTGTTTCTCTTGTAGTTGTCTGATCCATCACCAAATAACTGTTCTCCTGCTTCTCTTGTAGTTTCTGATCCATCACCAAATAAATGTTCTTCTGTTTCCCTTGTAGTTTCTGATCCATCACCAAATAATTGTTCTCTTGTAGTTTCTGATCCATCACCAAATAAATGTTCTTCTGTTTCCCTTGTAGTTTCTGATCCATCACCAAATAATTGTTCTCTTGTAGTTTTTGATCCATCACCAAATAATTGTTCTCTTGTAGTTTCTGATCCATCACCAAATAACTGTTCTCCTGTTTCCTTTGTAGTTTCTGATTCATGACCAAATAACTGTTCTCCTGTTTCTCTTGTAGTCTGCTG
>NW_013858394.1:0-346 GCF_000517525.1 Limulus polyphemus
ATTCATATCTGGGATGTGACTTCTAACGGGACTGAATATGTCTGAATTAAGGTTTAGCTGCGGGCTCTGTAAGGGGCTTGCCATTGTCTGGGGCTGATTAAGTCGATGGTCAATGTATCCTCCTTATGTAACGCACAACAAATCGTTCTTTAACGTATCTAATTCGCTTTTAAATTTACTGATGTTTTCCATTTGTACCTTTTGCCATTGTTGTTGATTTTCCTGTAGTTGCTGCTGACTTTCTTCCTGTTTCCTTTCTTGTTCCAGTTGCCACTGCTGTAATCTCTCTTCTTGTTTCTTTTCTCGTTCTTCTTGTTTCTTTTCTTTTTCCTCCAAGAACTGATGT
>NW_013858395.1:0-346 GCF_000517525.1 Limulus polyphemus
CCGCCCTGAAGGACCATCTGTCCGACATCGGCCGTTTATTATTATTATTATTATTACTAAAGCCCTAAGATAGGATATTTTGCTTCACTCTTTTCAAAAATTCTAGATTTTTAAAAGTTATTTTGAAAATTTTTAATTTTTATTCTCTCCTCTTGTTTAATTAATTACCATTAACCCACTCGGCTCAGTACTCCGCTGACCCCTAAATGTCATACAACCTTTTACCACGAGCAGGGTGAAGGAGGATTGTTTAATCTTCGAACACCCTAGATTGATAATTGTTTCCTTCGGAAACAATTATTGTTAAATCTAAATAACTGCCAGTTTCTTCTTCTTCTTCTTCTTC
>NW_013858396.1:0-556 GCF_000517525.1 Limulus polyphemus
TTGATGATTCTACACCAAATTCGGTATGTAGGTACACTTTAACGTTGCGTAGTAATATGCAGAGTTTTACCTTCCTATTGTTTTTTTAAAGGAGTTATGGAAGGTTTTGCGTTTTGTACCAGTACGTCGTTCCATTTGGACGGATCTTCTTGAAATTTTTTCGGTAACGTTCGTTGCATGCTTGCGAATAAACATACAAAATTCTAGCCTTTTATTATCATTTTTGCGACTTTTGTGGTCGTTTTATGTTACTCTTTTATTGGCTTTTCTGAAAGCGTATGTGTACTGCAGTGAAGCTTTTTGTTACTAATTGTTTTTCGATTTCTTGTTACCAGAGGGTCCTAAAAAGTGTACCTACATACCAAATTTGGTGAAGAATCATCAATTTAGGACCCTCTGGTAACAAAAAATCGAAAAACAATCAGTAACCAAAAGCTTCACTGCAGTACACATACGTTTTAACTACGCAACGTTGATGCATATTGTAGCTTTAAACAAACAGTAGGAAGGTAAAACGTTCCATAACTCTTTTGCGTTGTACCAGTACGTCGTTCCA
>NW_013858397.1:0-346 GCF_000517525.1 Limulus polyphemus
CATGAAGGTGTAGCTGAACTCCGTGGTTCTAGAAGTACACTCCTATAGTAGATGAAGGTGTAGCTGTACTCCGTGGTTCTAGAAGTACACTCCTATAGTAGATGAAGGTGTAGCTGAACTCCGTGGTTCTAGAAGTACACTCCTATAGTGGATGAAGGTGTAGCTGAAATTCATGGTTCTAGAAGTACACTCTTATAGTTAATAAAGATGTAGCTGAAATTCATGGTTCTAGAAGTATGCTCCTATAGTAGATGAAGGTGTAGCTGAACTCCGTGGTTCTAGAAGTACACTCCTATAGTTAATGAAGATGTAGCTGAAATTCATGGTTCTAGAAGTACACTCCTAT
>NW_013858398.1:0-346 GCF_000517525.1 Limulus polyphemus
AGTGTTTTGCGACCTGCTTGGGAGAAGGTGTCTAGTCTAAGCCCTGTGACAAAGAACTATTGGGCACAATGGGACCAGTTGAGGCTTGAAGACGGTATTCTTCTCCGGAGATGGGAAACTGCAGATGGGAAAGTGATGACTTGGCAAACGGTTATACCGAGAAAGTTACGAGAAGTTGTGTTGCGTCAATTCCATGATACTGTAACAGGAGGACATCTCGGAGTTAAGAAAACATTGAGTCACCTACGACACAGATTTTACTGGATAGGTATGACGCAAGATGTGGAAGAATGGTGCAGAACATGCAGTACATGTTGTGCTAAAAGGGGACCCAAGCATAAGGGAC
>NW_013858399.1:0-494 GCF_000517525.1 Limulus polyphemus
TACCTACTATTTATCTACATGGTTCTTATCTGATGAAATATGTTCACTGTCAGTCTACACAACTCCTTCCTGGGTAAGTATACGTACTATTTATCTACAAGGTTCCTATCTGATCAAATAAAGTCACTCTCTGACTACACAACTCCTTTCTTTGTAAGTATACCTGCTATTTATCTACACGGTTCCTATCTGTTCAAATATATCCACTGTCGGTCTACACAACTCCTTCCTGGGTAAGTATACCTACTGTTTATCTACGTAGTTCCTATCTAATCAAATATTTTCAAAGTCTGTCTACACAACTCCTTCCTGGGTAAGTATACCTACTATTTATCTACAAGGTTCCCATGAAGGAATTGTGTAGAAAGTTAGTTAACATATTTGATCAGATAGGTAAGTATACCTACTTTTATCTACAGAACATATTTGATCAGATGGGAACCATACTGCCTGTCTACACAACTCCTTCCTGGGTAAGTATACCTACTATTTAT
>NW_013858400.1:0-344 GCF_000517525.1 Limulus polyphemus
GGACTATTCAAAACAAATAGTGTTGAAATACTTGACTTATTCAAGGACAAATCGTTTTTTAGTTTGTTAAAAATACTTCACTAAAAATGTGAAAGATTTATAATGTTTACTGAAAGACTGCCAAATTTTGTGAATATGTACAAACTATGTTAAAAGTTAGTAGTATGAAATCCTAGAAAGATTTTAAACGAGTACAAAGAGGTCACATTGTTGGTCAAATCAACCAAGCCTGTATTGAGAGAGTTAAGTGGTAAAGTACAAGAAAGGATAATAAATCATTAAAAATTAACTATATGTGAGACGGAAAAGACCTGAAATTACGATTTAACAAAAGTAAAATCTTT
>NW_013858401.1:0-346 GCF_000517525.1 Limulus polyphemus
TGCCTCACATTTTGATGCCTCAAAAACGCGCTTCACGCTTTGGGGCCTTAGAGGCATAAAAGAATGATGGTCAAACCTTACTATTTGTTCGATGGGTTCGGTTTGCTAACCGCATCCCCATTATTCTATAATCTCAAAATTAAGGACCAGTATGCATGTATAGCCCGTTGTGTTACCAAACAATTTAAACTTGGATTCATCTGCAAAATGTACCCTCCTCCAGCGTCACTCATCCCATAGTTTGAAGCCTAATACCCATTCAAACTTTTTGTTTTGGTTCTTGCTTGTTTGTTTGTTTGTTTATTTGTAATTAAGCACAAAGCTACACAGTGGGCTATCTGTGCTC
>NW_013858402.1:0-568 GCF_000517525.1 Limulus polyphemus
ACAGTCACTTGAAACTTAACAACCTTTATAACACACGCTATAAATCACACTTTATTTATGGTGCCTACTGTTCGCCCTATTCAATTATCTATCTCTACAATCTATCTATATCTCTTTGATCTCTCTATATCACTTCAATCGCGCTGGGTCCTGGCGAGAAAAATATATACTAAAAAGGAGGGTGACTCGACCAAACTAGAGTTGCCAGGAAAATTCACGATTCTTCGAGAAATTCCAGCACATATATTCCCAGCGTCGCGTGACTTCCGCTGTCGTAACAATATAATTCTTGACATTTAGTGTAGTAACTCACAAGTATTAAACAATTTATCTTATTTGTGTGTTCCTGTTTATTGGCAGTTACACCATGAACACATTATATACACTTGGATACAATGACATTTTGCATTATGATGTTTTTATATATTAAAATATATTCCTAAACAAAAGAAGAGATAAAGGTACTGTATTCTGATCAAATCTTCACAAATCTACTTAAAACATTCTTATAAAACAGAAATGACATTTAAAATGTCTTTATACCATTAAGAACAAATGAATTTTGTAA
>NW_013858403.1:0-466 GCF_000517525.1 Limulus polyphemus
ATTGATAGTACAGAGTATCGTTAAATCTTGTGTCTTCTTATTGACAGTACACAGTATTGTTAAATCTTGTGTCTTCTTATTGAAAGTACACAATATCGTTAAATCTTGTGTCTTCCTTTTGACAGTACACAGTATCGTTAAATCTTGTGTCTTCTTATTGACAGTACACAGTAATGTTAAATCTTGTGTCTTCTTATTGACAGTACACAGTATCGTTAAATCTTGTGTATTCTTATTGACAGTACACAGTATCGTTAAATATTGTGTCTTCTTATTGACAGTACACAGTATCGTTAAATCTTGTGTCTTCTTATTGACAGTACACAGTATCGTTAAATACTTGTTACACAGTATCGTAATCTTGTGTCTTCTTATTGACAGTACACAGTATCGTAATCTTGTGTCTTCTTATTGACAGTACACAGTATCGTTAAATCTTGTTTCGTTAAATCTTGTGTCTTTCTTA
>NW_013858404.1:0-626 GCF_000517525.1 Limulus polyphemus
TTTATACCACTATAGCTAGCTAAGTTACGTGTATTGTAGCATAAACCTTTTCTTTATACCATTATAGCTAGCTAAGTTACGTGTATTGTAGCATAAACCTTTTCTTTATACCACTATAGCTAGCTAAGTTACGTGTATTGTAGCATAAATCTTTTCTTTATACCACTATAGCAATACACGTAACTTAGCTAGCTATAGTGGTATAAAGAAAAGGTTTATGCTACAATACACGTAACTTAACGCGTTTAGTTGCTGGATGAAAAAACAACATTTAACAGTTAATTAACTAACAGTTAATTCAATCTTTTGCCATGACAAAAGTTAATATAACTTTGACAGTTGTAGTTCAAAGTAAGAACTTCCAAATCTTGAAAATACTTCAATATGTTGTTTCTTCATATAACAGTTATGTGTTTGTGTATAGGTTTTATAAATAAGGTTACACTTACTTATTGTTGTTAGCTTATTATCATAAAATATTTAGAACGTGCTTATACAGTTATTTACCAGTAATGAGTGAATATAAAGCAATATAATAAGTATAATAAATCTTTACAAATTTTATACAGACAAGTATGGACCGATGTGGTTGTTATTAACTACACGGCGTGTGTAGTTAATAACAA
>NW_013858405.1:0-713 GCF_000517525.1 Limulus polyphemus
TTAGTGAATATGAATTATTTCATAGTGTACAGCGTGACTATAAGATGTTCCTAGGTTTGTTGCTCTACGTCTCTCGTGAATAAAACTAATAAATTTCGTTGTAGAGAATATGAATTATTTCATAGTGTAGAGCCTGACAGAAAGATGTTCCTAGGTTTGTTGCTCTACGTCTCCCGTGGCTTAAGACATTAAAAACCCTAATGAATTACGTTGTAGTGAATATGAATTATTTCATAGTGAACAGCGTGACTGTAAGATGTTCCTAGGTTTGTTGCTCCTAGGAACATCTTTCAGTCAGGCTCTACACTATGAAATAATTCATATTCACTACAAAGTAATTTATTAGTTTTATTCACGAGAGACGTAGTTTTATTGATCTACGTCTCTCGTGGCTTAAGACACTAAAAACCCCAATAAATTACGTTGTAGTGAATATGAATTATTTCATAATGTATAGCGTGACTGAAAGATGTTCTTAGGTTTTGTTGTTCTACGTCTCCCGTGTCTTAAGACACTAAAACCCTAATAAATTACGTTGTAGTGAATATGAATTATTTCATAGTTTAGAGCGTGACTAAAAGATGTGCCTAGGTTTTTTGCTCTACGTCTCCCGTGGCTTAAGACACTAAAAACCCTAATGAATTACTTTATAGTGAATATGAATTATTTCATAGTGTAGAGCGTGACTGAAAGATGTTCCTAGGTTTCTTACT
>NW_013858406.1:0-346 GCF_000517525.1 Limulus polyphemus
ACCCATGTCTTATAAAGTATGGTATAATAATCGTGTTCATGTATTTTACTCATGTCTTATTAAAGTATGGTATAATCATCGTGTCAATGTATTTTACCCATGTCTTAAAAAAGTATGTTAAAATCATCGTGTCTATGTATTTTACCCATGTCTTAATAACGTAGGGTATAATCATCGTTTTGATGTATTTTACCCATGTCTTAATGAAGTATGGTATAATCATCGTGATGATGTATTTTACCCATGTCTTAATAAAGTATGGTATAATCATCATGTCTATGTAATTTACCCATGTCTTATAAATTATGGTATAATAATCGTGTTCATGTATTTTACTCATGTATTA
>NW_013858407.1:0-460 GCF_000517525.1 Limulus polyphemus
AAGTGATCCTTTGTCCCAACTGTTTTTCATACACTGTTTCTCCCCAGTGTGTATTCTTTCATGTATTTTTAAATAATACTTTTCTCTAAACCTTTTTCCTCACAGTTTACAATGGTAAGGTTTCTCCTCACTATGTATTCTTTCATGAATTTTTAAATAATACTTTTCTCTAAACCGTTTTCCTCACACTTTACAATGGTAAGGTTTCTCCTCACTATGTATTCTTTCATGAATTTTTAAATAATTCTTGTCTCTAAACCGTTTTTCACATACTGTACAACTGTAAGGTTTCACCCCAGTGTGTATTCTTTCATGTACTTTTAAATGACTGTTTGTTCCAAGATGTTTTTCACAAACTCTACAACTGTAAGGTTTCTCGCCAGTGTGTATTCTTTCATGTAGTTTTAATTGATTCTTCCATCTAAACACTTTACAACTAATGGTTTCTCCAAGTGTGTTC
>NW_013858408.1:0-346 GCF_000517525.1 Limulus polyphemus
AGACATGTACCTACCTATAAGATAAATGGTGTCACAAGTGATTAACAGTCTGTTTTAGACATATACCTACCCATAAGATAAATGGTGCCACAACTGTTTAACAGTCAGTTTTAGACATATACCTACCCATAAGATAAATGGTGCCACAAGTGATTAACAGTCAGTTTTATACATATACTTACCCATAAGATAAATGGTGCCACAAGTGTTTAACAGTCAGTTTTGACCTATACTACCCATAAGATAAATGGTGCCACAACTGTTTAACAGTCAGTTTTAGACATATACCTACCCATAAGATAAATGGTGCCACAAGTGATTAACAGTCAGTTTTATACATATACTT
>NW_013858409.1:0-346 GCF_000517525.1 Limulus polyphemus
CACATATATATATAACTACTCCAGATTATAAGGGAGAGGTGAGTTGTTGTGTAAAGGAGTATTGGGTGTGTATTAATTGATTTCTTTACATATATATATATGTATATATAACTACTCCAGATTATAAGGGAGGGGTGAGTTGGAGTGTAAAGGGGTATTGGGTGTGTATTAATTGATTTCTTTACATATATATATATAAGTACTCCAGATTATAAGGGAGAGGTGAGTTGTAGTGTAAAGAGGTATTGGGTGTGTATTAATTGATTTCTTTACATATATATATATAACTACTCCAGATTATAAGGGAGGGGTGAGTTATTGTGTAAAGAGGTATTGGGTGTGTATT
>NW_013858410.1:0-635 GCF_000517525.1 Limulus polyphemus
TACAGTATGCTAGATAATTATGTACAGTTTTGTATAAAGATTCAACAATACAGTATGCTAGATAATTATGTACAGTTTTGTATAAAGATTCAACAATACAGTATGTTAGATAATTATGTACGGTTTTGTATAAAGATTCAACAATACAGTATGTTTGATAATTATGTACGGTTTTGTATAAAGATTCAACAACTACAGCATGTTAGATAATTATGTACGATTTTGTATAAAGATTCAACAATACAGTATGTTAGATAATTATGTACGGTTTTGTATAAAGATTCAACAATACAGTATGCTAGATAATTATGTACAGTTTTGTATAAAGATTCAACAATACAGTATGTTAGATAATTATGTACGGTTTTGTATAAAGATTCAACAATACAGTATGCTAGATAATTATGTACGGTTTTGTATAAAGATTCAACAATACAGTATGTTAGATAATTATGTACGGTTTTGTATAAAGATTCAACAACTACAGTATGCTAGATAATTATGTACGGTTTTGTATAAAGATTCAACACTACAGTTGTTAGATAATTATGTACGGTTTTGTATAAAGATTCAACAATACAGTATGCTAGATAATTATGTACGGTTTTGTATAAAGATTCAACAACTACAGTATG
>NW_013858411.1:0-520 GCF_000517525.1 Limulus polyphemus
TAAATATGTCAGATACATAATCGTCCCCTGTACATACACACAGACATAAATATGTAAGATACATAATCGTCCCCACTACATACACACAGACATAAATATGTCAGATACATAATCGTCCCAGCTACATACACACAGACATAAATATGTCAGATACATAATCGTCCCCTGTACATACACACAAACATAAATATGTCAGATACATAATCGTCCCCTGTACATACACACAGAGATAAATATGTCAGATACGTAATCATCCCCTGTACATACACACAGACATAAATATGTAAGATACATAATCGTCCCCTATACATACACACAGACATAGATATGTAAGATACATAATCATCTGTGTGTATGTACAGGGGTGTACAGGGGACGATTATGTATCTTACATATTTATGTCTGTGTGTATGTACAGGGGAGACATATTTATGTCTGTGTGTATGTACAGGGGACGATTATGTATCTGACATATTTATGTCTGTGTGTATGTAGATGGGACGATTAGATACATAATCGT
>NW_013858412.1:0-784 GCF_000517525.1 Limulus polyphemus
ATGGCTCAGAGGAAGTTCAAGAGCTTATAACGCTAAAACTCGGGGTTCGATCCCGTGGTGGGCACAGTGCAATAGCCCTCTAACAAACACCCTTCCAACTTGTCACAGGTCATATGGACTTCCTTTAATTTGTACTAAATCAAAAACACGATACCTTATAACCTTAGTTCTTACAAAAGGTGAACATTTCTTCTTCATGGACAAACTAGGAATGACCGTTTTGTTTTGTTTCTGTCTGTCTGTGATCTACGCACCTGACCCTCCTTGGTCTATAATACTTAAACTCCGATGGTCAAATTTCCCACGGTTCCCCTGAGAGATTTGAAAACGGAAAACTTGCCACGTAATAGAGAAAAAACAGGGTGGGATGGTTTTTAGCACCTAGTACTCTGAGCATCCTCAGTTACAGGGTGGGATGGTTGTTAGGGTATCCCACTCTCCCCACGGTTAAGTCTCTAGCTTGGATTTTTAGATTCCGCCACTCTGAAAAACCATAAGTCCGTTAATGGCCGTTGAGTTTAGGTAAAACGATCTCATGTATGACTTGCATAGCCACTCCCTACTAACACGAGCGCGATGAAGAGAAGCAATCGCTTCTGAGCGCCATCATCTCATCTCATCTTAGAGGCCTAAACGAGAATCAGTGGCGCTCAAAAACTACTGTTTCTCTTCGTCCCGCTCTCAAAAATAAGATTTATTGGTGAAGTGAATCTGGTCAATGTTTAAGCTAGCAGTTGAGACGCTAAGTGACTTTATTAGAGTTTACTAACCCGTGAAAAACCAC
>NW_013858413.1:0-346 GCF_000517525.1 Limulus polyphemus
AAAGATGAGTATGGGGTTATAAATTCGGTAACCAGAGTTAAACCTAAGTGTTCATGGAGTAGTTGTAAAACGTAAGGCTAAAGATGAGTATGGTGGTCATAAATTCTGTAACTATAGTTACACCTAGGTGTTCATGAAGTAGTTGTGCCAAGTAAGGCTAAAGATGAGTATGGTGGTTATAAATTCGGTAACTAGAGTTACACCTAAGTGTTCGTGGAGTTGTTGTACCAATTAATGCTAACGATGAGTATGGTGGTTATAAATTCGGTAACTATAGTTACAACTAGGTGTTGATGGAGTAGTTGTACCAAGTACGGCTAAAGATGAGTATGGTGGTTATAAATTC
>NW_013858414.1:0-623 GCF_000517525.1 Limulus polyphemus
CTAGTTGGATACAGTTATATCAGATATGTTTTATTACACTTATAGGTAGTTGGAATATTGTCTTATTACATGTATAGCTAGTTGGATACAGTTATATCAGATATGTTTTATTACACTTATAGGTAGTTGAAATATTGTCTTATTACATGTATAACTCGTTGGATATACTTACATCAGATATGTTTTATTACACTTATAAGTAGTTGGAATATTGTCTTCTTACATGTATAGCTAGTTGGATATAGTTATATCAGATATGTTTTATTACACTTATAGGTAGTTGGAATATTGTCTTATTATATGTATAGCTAGTTGGATACAGTTATATCAGATATGTTTTATTACTATCCAACTAGTTATACATGTAATAAGACAATATTCCAACTACCTATAAGATTAGTTATATCAGATATGTTTTATTACACTTATAGGTAGTTGGAATATTGTCTTCTTACATGTATAACTCGTTGGATACAGTTATATCAGATATGTTTTATTACACTTATAGGTAGTTGGAATATTGTCTTCTTACATGTATAACTCGTTGGATACAGTTATATCAGATATGTTTTATTACACTTATAGGTAGTTGGAATATTGTCTTATTACACTTATAGGTAGTT
>NW_013858415.1:0-346 GCF_000517525.1 Limulus polyphemus
TCAAAACACCATTATCATAATTACGTGAAATCAGTTATCTAGTATCAAAGAACCATTATTATAATTATGTGAAATCAGTTATCTATTACCAAAACACCATTATTATTATAATTACGTGAAATCAGTTATCTAGTATCAAAACACCATTATTATAATTACGTGAAATCGGTTATCTAGTATCAAAACACCATTATTATTATAATTACGTGAAATCAGTTATCTAGTATCAAAACACCATTATTATAATTACGTGAAATCGGTTATCTAGTATCAAAACACCATTATTATAATTACGTGAAATCAGTTATCTAGTATCAAAACACCATTATCATAATTACGTGAAATC
>NW_013858416.1:0-621 GCF_000517525.1 Limulus polyphemus
GACAAAAGGTGTTGTTCCTTCATCACAGGGAGAAGATGACAAAAGGTGTTGTTCCTCCATCATAGAATGAAGATGACAAAAGGTGTTGTTCCTCCATCATAGAATGAAGATGACAAAAGGTGTTTTTCCTCCATCACAGAGTGAAGATGACAAAAGGTGTTGTTCCTTCATCACAGGGAGAAGATGACAAAATGTGCCGTTCCTCCATCATAGAGTGAAGATGACAAAATGTGTTGTTCCTCCATCACAGAGTGAAGATGACAAAAGGTGCTGTTCTTTCATCACAGGGAAAAGATGACAAAAGGTGTTGTTCCTCCATCATAGAGTGAAGATGACAAAAGGTGCTGTTCCTTCATCACAGGGAGAAGATGACAAAAGGTGTTGTTCCTTCATCACAGAGTGAAGATGACAAAGGTGTTTTCCTCCATCACAGAGTGAAGATGACAAAAGGTGCTGTTCCTCCATCACAGATTGAAGATGACAAAAGGTGCTGTTCCTTCATTACAGGGAGAAGATGACAGAAGGTGTTGTTCCTCCATCATAGAGTGAAGATGACAAAAGGTGTTGTTCCTCCAGCACAGGAGGAAGATGACAAAAGGTGCTGTTCCTCCATCACAGAGT
>NW_013858417.1:0-515 GCF_000517525.1 Limulus polyphemus
CTTTAAGTTAGGCGTAATATTTTACTAGGATGTATATTGTATCATATCTTTTGTCCCCTAATGTCTGAAGTTATCGCTAGGACTAAGTTACATATCAGTGTAGGTTTATTAAGTTAGGTGTAATGTTTTACTAAGATGTATATTGTATCATATCTTTTGTCCCCTAATATCTGGAGTTATCGTTAGGACTAAGTTACATATCAGTGTAGGTTCTTTAAGTTAGGCCTAATGTTTTACTTAAATACGTATTGTATCATTTCTTCTATCACTTCATATTTGAAATTATCGCTAGGACTAAGTTAGACATGAGTGTAGGTTCTTTAAGTTAGGCGTAATATTTTACTAAGATGTATATTGTATCATATCTTTTGTCCCCTAATGTCTGAACTTATCGTTAGGAATAAGTTACATTTCAGTGTAGGTTCTTTAAGTTAGGCCTAATGTTTTATTTAAATACGTATTGTATCATTTCTTCTATCACTTCATATTTGAAATTATCGCTAGGACTAAGTTAC
>NW_013858418.1:0-344 GCF_000517525.1 Limulus polyphemus
ATCCAAATTTGGTACGTAGTTTCACTAGTTCTATCTGAATTTACATGTAAAGTTTCACCATGCTACTTTTCGTTTTTAGGGAGTTATGGCAGGTTTTGCGTTTTGTACCAGTATTTCATTAAATTTCAACGGATCTTCTCGAAATATTTTATGAAATTTCGTTGCGTCCTTACGTATTTACATTCCAAATACTAACTTTCTAGTGTTAGTTTTGCGATTTGTATGTCGTTTATGTTACATCTTTATTGTCTTTCTGATATAGTATGTGTAGTGCAGTGAAGCTCTTTGTTACTACTTTTTTCTCGATTTATTGCTACCACAGGGTTTTTTAAAGTATGGATATT
>NW_013858419.1:0-395 GCF_000517525.1 Limulus polyphemus
AATCTCTACAGAACTAGTCACGATGAGAGTCAACCAGGACTGAACAGATAATCTCTACAAAACTAGTCACGATGACAGTCAAGTAGGATGAACAAATGAGTCTCTACAGAACTAGTCACGATGAGAGTCAAGTAGGACAGAACAGATGAATCTCTATAGAACTAGTCACGATGAGAGTCAACCAGGACTGAACAGATAATCTCTACAAAACTAGTCACAATGACAGTCAAGTAGGATGAACAAATGAGTCTCTACAGAACTAGTCACGATGAGAGTCAAGTAGGACTGAACAGATGAATCTCTACAGAACTAGTCACGATGACAGTCAAGTAGGACTGAACAGATGAATCTCTACAGAACTAGTCACGATGAGAGTCAACCAGGACTGAACAGAT
>NW_013858420.1:0-346 GCF_000517525.1 Limulus polyphemus
GACTTTTTAAATTATGAAACTATTAAGAGTATTTTGAACATGTATAGACTTTTTAAGTTATAAAACTAGTAGGTATATTTTGAACATGTATAGACTATTTCAGTTATAAAACGTGTAAGAATGTATAGAATAACATGTGTAGAATTTTTAAGTTATTAAACTAGTAGTGGTATTTTGAACATGTATAGACTTTTTAAGTTATAAAACTAGTAAAAATATTTTGAACATGTATAGACTTTTAAAGTTATAAAACTAGTAAGAGTATTTTGAACATGTATAGACTTTTTAACTTGTTAAACTAGTAGGAGTATTTTGAACATGTATAGACTTTTTATGTTATAAAACC
>NW_013858421.1:0-394 GCF_000517525.1 Limulus polyphemus
ATGGTCTTATTTAAAGTAGAGACTACTGTGTGATAAAACCTATTTTCTACCAATTATGGTCTTATTTAAAGTAGAGATTATTGTACGATAAAACCTATTTTTTACCATTTATGGTCTTATTTAAAGTAAAGATTATTGTACGATAAAACCTATTTTTTACAATTTATGGTCTTATTTAAAGTAAAGATTATTGTACGATAAAACCTATTTTTTACAATTTATGGTCTTATTTAAAGTAGAGACTACTGTATGATAAAACCTATTTTTTACCATTTATGGTCTTATTTAAAGTAAAGATTATTGTATGATAAAACCTATTTTTTACAATTTATGGTCTTATTTAAAGTCCTTATTTAAAGTAAAGATTATTGTATGATAAAACCTATTTTCTACC
>NW_013858422.1:0-362 GCF_000517525.1 Limulus polyphemus
AAAAGCTTCATAGACATTTTTAAAGTTAATTTATCTAATATGTTGATTTTCTTATTATCAGATTGTTTTATTATTGATAATAACAGCAATAGTTATTTGAATACCGAAAAATATGTAACACTTTATTAAATTGCTTTACAGTTGCACTAGAGGTGAAGACGAAAAAGAGAGCAACAGTATAGAATTAAAAGAAGGTGAAACAGAGGTAGAAGAACTGTTTGAAATAGTAGAATATAAAAACTCACAAGAACAGTTAGTGAGTGTTTATTTTCCACTCAAGATAACTGTAGTTACTAACTCAGAGGAAAATAAAGAAAATCTGTTTCGCTTCTCTCGAAGAAACCTATTGGTGTAACAGTGAC
>NW_013858423.1:0-343 GCF_000517525.1 Limulus polyphemus
AAGATACCTGATGATTCGAGTTACTAACAGTACTCCCACTGGGAAGGGACCTGATGATTAGAGTTACTAACAGTACTCCCACTGGGAAGGGACCTGATGATTAGAGTTACTAACAGTACTCCCATTGGGAAGATACCTGATGATTAGAGTTACTAACAGTATCCCATTGGGAAGATACCTGATGATTAGAGTTACTAACAGTACTCCCAGTGGGAAGATACCTGATGATTAGAGTTACTAACAGTACTCCCAGTGGGAAGGGACCTGATGATTAGAGTTACTAACAGTACTCCCAGTGGGAAGGGACCTGATGATTAGAGTTACTAACAGTACTCCCAGTGGG
>NW_013858424.1:0-703 GCF_000517525.1 Limulus polyphemus
CTGTGATTATTCTCAGATTGGGCTGTTTGCTACAGGACAGTTATAGACAATTATTTATTCCTGTGATTATTCTTAGATTGGACTGTGTACTACAGAACATAATTGTCTATAACTGTCCTTTATGCCTGCGATTATTCTCAGATTGGACTGTGTGAATCTATAACTGTCCTGTAGAAAAAAGTCCAATCTGAGAATAAACACAGGCATAAATAATTGTATATAACTGTCCTGTTGAATTATTTATGCCTGTGATTATTCTTATATTGGACTGTGTACTACAGAACAGTTATAGAAAATTGTTTATGCCTGTGATTATTCTCAGATTGGACTGTGTGGTGAGAATAATTAGAGGCATAATTAAGTGTCTATAACTGTCCTGTAGCAAACACTCCAATGTGAGAATAATCACAGGCATAAATAAATATCTATAACTGTTTTGTAGCACACAGTCCAATATGAAAATAATCACAGGCATAAATAATTGTCTATAACTGTCCTGTATCACACAGTCCAATGTGAGAATAAACACAGAAATAAATTATTGTCTATAACTGTGCTGTAGCAAACACACCAATGTGAGAATAATCACAGGCATAAACAATTGTCTATAACTGTCCTGTAGCAAACACTCCAATGTGAGAATAATCACAGGCATAAACAATTGTCTATAACAGTTCTGTAGATTGGACCTGTGTGCTACAGG
>NW_013858425.1:0-347 GCF_000517525.1 Limulus polyphemus
AACTCTAGTTACCGAATTTATAACCACATACTCATCTTTAGCGTTATTTGGTACAGCCACTCCACGAACACCTAGGTGTAACTCTAGTTACCGAATTTATAACAACCATACTCATCGTTAGCGTTATTTGGTACAACAACTCCACGAACACCTAGGTGTAACTCTAGTTACCGAATTTGTAACCACCATTCTCATCTGTAGCTGTACTTGGCACAACTTCTCCATTAACACCTAGGTGTAACTCTAGTTACCGTATTTATAACCACCATACTCAACTTTAGCCTTACTTGGCACAACTACTTCATGAACAACTAGATGTAACTCTAGTTACAGAATTTATGACCACC
>NW_013858426.1:0-618 GCF_000517525.1 Limulus polyphemus
CACTTGTTATATAAAATACAGTTATAATTACAACATCATGTCATTGTAACTTACATCATATGGTCATAAAGTCCTCGTGTATTCACTTGTTATATAAAATACAGTTATAATTACAATAGCATGTCATTGTAAAATACATCATAAGGTCATAAAGACCCCGTGTATCCACTTGTTATATAAAATACAGTTATAATTACAACAGCACGTCATTGTACAATACATCATAAAGACATGAATATCCCGTGTAATTTTATATAACAAGTGAATACACGGGGTCTTTATGACCTTATGATGTATTGTACAATGACATGCTGTTGTAATTAGAACAGTATTTTATATGACAAGTGAATAGGTCTTTATGACCTTATGATATTATGTACTATGACATGCTGTTGTAATTATAACTGTATTTTATAAAACAAGTGAATACATGGGGTCTTTATAACCTTATGATGTATTATACAATGACATGATGTTGTTATTATAACTGTATTTTATATAACAAGTGAATACACGGGGTCTTTATGACCTAAAGCATGTATTTAAGTTTGGAAGCTGTTGTAATTATTACTATATTTTATATAACAAGTGAAACAGTTATAATTACAACAGCATGCC
>NW_013858427.1:0-913 GCF_000517525.1 Limulus polyphemus
GTAATTATACATATCACGACCAGTAAAGTAACTATACATATCATGACCAGTAACTATACATATCATGACCAGTAATTATACATATATGACCAGTAAAGTAATTATACATATCACGACCAGTAAAGTAATTATACATATCATGACCAGTAAAGTAATTATACATATCATGACCAGTAAAGTAATTATACATATCACGACCAGTAAAGTAATTATACATATCACGACAAGTAAAGTAATTACACATATCATGACCAGTAAAGTAATTATACATATCACGACCAGTAAAGTAACTATACATATCATGACCAGTAAAGTAACTATACATATCATGACCAGTAAAGTAACTATACATATCATGACCAGTAACTATACATATCATGACCAGTAACTATACATATCATGACCAGTAACTATACATATCATGACCAGTAAAGTAATACATATCATGACCAGTAACTATACATATCATGACCAGTAATTATACACAGCAACACCGTCTTATTTCAACATGTTTTTTCTCTTCTTACTTATCGTGTAACCCTTCTACTTAGCCTGTACTCCTACTTATCGTGTAACCCTTCTACTTAGCCTGTACTCCTACTTATCGTGTAACCCTTCTACTTAGCCTGTACTCCTACTTATCGTGTAACCCTTCTCCTGAGCCTGTACTCCTAGTTATCGTGTAACCCTTCTACTTAGCCTGTACTCCTACTTATCGTGTAACCCTTCTACTTAGCCTGTACTCCTACTTATCGTGTAACCCTTCTACTTAGCCTGTACTCCTACTTATCGTGTAACCCTTCTACTGAGCCTGTACTCCTACTTATCGTGTAACCCTCTCCTGAGCCTGTACTCCTAATTATCGTGTAACCCTTCTCCTGAGCCTGTACTCCTAGTTATCGTGTAACCCTCT
>NW_013858428.1:0-345 GCF_000517525.1 Limulus polyphemus
CTAGTGTATTCTTAATGAAAGTACACAGTATCGTTAAATCTTGTGTCTTCTTATTGACAGTACACAGTATCGTTAAATCTTGTGTATTCTTATTGACAGTACACAGTATCGTTAAATCTTGTGTCTTCTTATTGACAGTACACAGTATTGTTAAATCTTGGGTCTTTTATTGACAGTACACAGTATCGTTAAATCTTGTGTCTTCTTATTGACAGTACACAGTATCGTTAAATCTTGTGTCTTCTTATTGACAGTACACAGTATTGTTAAATCTTGGGTCTTCTTATGGACAGTACACAGTATAGTTAAATCTTGTGTCTTCTTATTGACAATACACAGTATCGT
>NW_013858429.1:0-346 GCF_000517525.1 Limulus polyphemus
ATCAGGCGACAGATGGTTTCCCTTGTTCTAACACACAGGCTTTCTCTTCAGTTCTTTTCTCTCCCCTTCCACTCTGCCCTCAACCTGTTCAATTTTCTTCTCCTTCAAACCACATATATCTTCTTCAATTGATGAAATAACTTCAGATTTGTTGCACAAATAAGCTGTGATGAAGGTTCACGACCCTTCTCCAGGGTTTTGCTCTCATTCCTTTGAACCCAAAAATGACTGGGGAATAACGTTCAGTCATCGACCTCTGCTATTTTAATCACTTCTTGGTTGTTCTCCATTTTTATACAGAAAATTGTCTTTCCCATTGTTTAGCTTTTTCTTCTGGTCAGTGGAT
>NW_013858430.1:0-273 GCF_000517525.1 Limulus polyphemus
AACACAGTTATTTACAGTGTTGGGTGCAATGGGAGGTTTAGGAAATGATGTCCCAATGTTGTATAAACTCAATTGTTTACAGCAAGCAGTTTTCGAGAAACCTAAAGAAAAAAAGTATCAAGTTCTTCAATAAATCTTTTACTAGGGATAACGATATATTTTTTGATGAAGAGGGAAAGGCTCCTGGAGTATTGTTTGACATCAACTGATGGGAAGGGCTGCAATTGAACCACTTCTAGTTTCCACAACACAAAACGATGCAGAAAACGGATC
>NW_013858431.1:0-346 GCF_000517525.1 Limulus polyphemus
CTCTCCATCTATTGAGAAATAACTGAACTTTGAAGTATTTTTCCTTATTATTATTTCTCCATCTATTGAGATATAACTGAACTTCCAAGGATTTTTTCTTAATTTTTTTCTCTCCATCTATTGAGAAATAACTGAACTTCCAAGGATATTTTCTTAATTTTTTTCTCTCCATCTATTGAGAAATAACTGAACTTTGAAGTATTTTTCCTTATTATTTTTTCTCCATCTATTGAGAAATAAGTGAACCTCCAAGTATTTTTCTCTTAATTTTTTCTCCATCTATTGAGAGATAACCAAACTTTCAAGTATTTTTCCTAATTATTTGTTTCATTATATATTGAGATAA
>NW_013858432.1:0-346 GCF_000517525.1 Limulus polyphemus
AGACTACGTGACTAATGTAGAATATATTGTTGTAGTAAGAAGTATACATATTTTATCAGACTACGTGACTAATGTAGAATATATTGTTGTATTAAGAAGTATACATATTTTATCAGACTACGTAGCTAATGCAGAATATATTGTTGTATTAAGAAGTATACACATTTTATCAGACTACGTAGCTAATGTAGAATATATTGTTGTAGTAAGAGGTATACATATTTTATCAGACTACGTGACTAATGTAGAATATATTGTTGTATTAAGAAGTATACATATTTTATCAGACTACGTGGCTAATTTAGAATATATTGTTGTAGTAAGAAGTATACATATTTTATCAGAC
>NW_013858433.1:0-367 GCF_000517525.1 Limulus polyphemus
TTTGTTAACTGTGTGTATAGATGAAGCAGACTCGGTATAGTTTGTTAACTGTGTGTATAGATGAAGCAGACTCGGTATAGTTTGTTAACTGTGTGTATAGATGAAACAAACTCGGTATAGTTTGTTAACTGTGTGTATAGATGAAACAAACTCGGTATAGTTTGTTAACTGTGTGTAATCCAGGAATCACTTGTGTCATTCTAAAGAGATCACAAGAGACTATAAGCTTATATGTAACATTATAATACTCGTGGCCATGTTTAATGTAATTAATATGTAATCCAGGAATCACTTGTGTCATTCTAAAGAGATCACAATAGACTGTAAGCTTATATGTAACATTATAATACTCGTGGCCATGTTTAAT
>NW_013858434.1:0-346 GCF_000517525.1 Limulus polyphemus
CAAACGATCGAGTCCTAGTCACCTCTAGAGACAATACCAATAATCGATTAATAGTCACCCCTAGATAATACCAACAATCGAGTCCTGGTCACCTCTACACAATACCAACAATGGAGTCCCAGTCTTGTTTAGTGACAAATTAATAGCAACACTCGAGAAATAGTCATCTCAAAAGACAATACCAATAATCAAGTCCTAGTTAACTCTATTGACAATTTAATAGCAACACTCCAGTCCTAGTCACCTCTAGAGACAATACCAACAATAGAGTCCTAGTCACCTGTAGAGACAATACCAACAATAGAGTCCTAGTCACATCTAGACAATACCAACAACAGAGTCCCAG
>NW_013858435.1:0-346 GCF_000517525.1 Limulus polyphemus
ATTTAGGTCAGTGACTAATGACTAAATGTGTACGGTTCGAAGGTGTTTTTGTGTTACACATATCAATTTCACTTAGGTTAGTGACTAATGACTAAATGTGTACTGTTCGAAGGTGTTTTTGTGTTACATATAGAACCTATTTTTCCAGTAATTATTCCTTATAATTGTGCTTAGAATATATACCCACCAAGGGTTCAGCTGTAAGTCTGCAGGCTTACGACATTGAAAATCCAATTTCGATATCCGTAGATAGCTTATTGTGTAGTTTTGCGCTTAACACAACCAACCAACAAACTTAAAATATATATATATATATATTTCAGTTTTAAAGTCTTTATATACAATT
>NW_013858436.1:0-414 GCF_000517525.1 Limulus polyphemus
CACTCGATTTTGTCGACTTTCATAACTGACTTTTTAAGCCTTCTTAGACTAGATATTTTTGACTGTGATAGAGGTATTTTTAGTCTTTCTTACACTATATTTTAATGATTTTCATAATGGTATTTTTAATCATTCTTAAACTATATTTTGTCGACTGTTATGTCGGTCTTTTAATCTTCCTTCCACTAGATTTTGTTGACATTGGTAAGGGTCCTTTTAGTTCGTTTTCCACTAGATTTTGTTGACTTTGAAAACGTTTTATTAGTTTTCTTCCACTAGATTTTGTTGACTTTGAAAACGTGTTATTAGTTTTCTTCCACTCGATTTTGTCGACTTTCATAACTGAGTCTAAGAAGACCTAAAAAGTCAGAAGCGGTATTTTTAGTCTTTCTTACACTATATTTTAATGACTTT
>NW_013858437.1:0-910 GCF_000517525.1 Limulus polyphemus
CGTACTGCAGAATTATTAAACACAGCTTATACATATTAAACATACTGTAGAAGTATTAAACACAAAATAACACTGCTTATACATATTAAACATACTGTAGAATTATTAAACACAAAATACCACTGCTTATACATATTAAACATACTGTAGAATTATTAAACACAAAATACCACAGCTTAAAGATATTAAACATACTGTAGAATTATTAAACACAAAATACCACTGCTTATACATATTAAACATACTGTAGAATTTTTAAACACAAAATATCACTGCTTATATATATTAAACATACTGTAGAATTATTAAACACAAAATACCAGAGCTTATACATATTAAACATAATATGTTTAAAAATTCTACAGTATGTTTAATATGTATAAGCTGTGTTTAATAATTCTGCAGTATGTGTAATATGTTTTATCTGTGTTTAATAATTCTACAGTATGTTTAATATGTATAAGCTATGTTTAATAATTCTACAGAATGTTTAATATATATATAAGCTGTGGTGTTTTGTGTTTAATAATTCTACTTCTACAGTATGTTTAATATGTATAAGCTGTGGTATTTTTTATTAAACACAAAATACCACAGCTTATACATATTAAACATATTGTAGAATTATTAAACACAAAATACCACTGCTTATACATATTAAACATAATGTAGAATTATTAAACACAAAACACCACAGCTTATATCTATTAAACATACTGTAGAATTATTAAACACAAAATACCACTGCTTATACATATTAAACATACTGTAGAATTATTAAACACAAAATACCACTGCTTATACATAATAAACATACTGTAGAATTATTAAACACCAAAATACCACAGCTTCTACATATTAAACATACTGTAGAATTATTAAACACAGCTTATATATATTAAACATACTG
>NW_013858438.1:0-798 GCF_000517525.1 Limulus polyphemus
CTTACAACCAACCACTACAGTTGTTTAGTTGATTTACAAACAACCACTACAGTTGTTTAGTTGATTTACAATCAACCACTACAGTTGTTTAGTTGTTTTACAATCAACCACTACAGTTGTTTAGTTGATTTACAACTAACCACTACAGTTGTTAAGTTGATTTACAACCAACCACTACAGTTCTTTAGTTGATTTACAACTAACCACTAAAGTTCTTTAGTTGACTTACAACCAACCACTACAGTTGTTTAGTTGACTTACAACGACCCACTACAGTTCTTTAGTTGATTTACAATCAACCACTACAGTTGTTAAGTTGACTTACAACTTACCACTACAGTTCTTTAGTTGATTTACAACTAACCACTACAGTTGTTAAGTTGATTTACAACCAACCACTACAGTTCTTTAGTTGATTTACAACCAACCACTACAGTTGTTTAGTTGATTTACAATCAACCACTACAGTTGTTTAGTTGATTTACAACTAACCACTACAGTTGTTTACTTGACTTACAACCAACCACTACAGTTCTTTAGTTGATTTACAACCAACCACTACAGTTGTTTAGTTGAGTTACAACCAGCCACTACAGTTGTTTAGTTGACTTACAACCAATCACTACAGTTGTTTAGTTGATTTACAACCAACCACTACAGTTGTTTAGTTGCCTTACAACCAACCACTACAGTTGTTTAGTTGAGTTACAACCAACCACTACAATTGTTTAGTTTAATTACAACCAACCACTACTGTTGTTTAGTTGATTTACAACTAACCACTACAGTTGTTTAGTT
>NW_013858439.1:0-584 GCF_000517525.1 Limulus polyphemus
ATACTCATCTTTAGCCTTACCTGGTACAACTACTCCATGAACACCTAGAGGAACTATAGTTACCGTATGTGTAACCCCAAGTAAAGCTAAAGATGAGTATGGTGGTTATAAATTCCGTAACTAGAGTTACACATAGGTGTTCGTGGAGTTTTTGTACCAAATAACGCTAAAGATGAGTATGGTGGTTACAAATTCGGTAACTATAGTTACACCTAGGTGTTCGTGGAGTTTTTGTACCAAATAACGCTAAAGATGAGTATGGTGGTTACACATTCGGTAACTATAGTTCCTCTAGGTGTTCATGGAGTAGTTGTACCAAGTAAGGCTAAAGATGAGTATGGTGATTATAAATTCGGAAACTAGAATTTCACCTAGGTGTTCATGGAGAAGTTGTACCAAATAACGCTAAAGATGAGTATGGGACAACTAAACCATAAACACCTAGGTGTAACTCTAGTTACCGAATTTATAACCACCATACTCATCTTTAGCCTTACTTGGTACAACTACTCCACGAACACCTAGGTGTAACTCTAGTTACCGAATCTGTAACCCCCATACTCATCTTTAGCGTTATTTGGTAC
>NW_013858440.1:0-346 GCF_000517525.1 Limulus polyphemus
TTACCATTGTCTGGTGTATTTGCTTCAGTACTTTACAGTCTGTATCCTCATTGTTGTGGTATGGTTAACTCTGTATATCTACCACTGTCTGGTGTAGTTGCTTCAGTACTTTTCAGTCTGTATCCTCATTGTTGTGGTATGGTTAACTTTGTATATCTACCACTGTCTGGTGTAGTTGCTTCAGTACTTTTCCTCATTGTATTTGTCTTTTATGTTTGTTGTTTTCTTTTAAGCCTTGTTAGAAAAGATTATTTTAAAATGTCATCTAGGATATAAAGGAGTAGCTGGTTTTATATTCTGTTTGTTGTAGATGTTTTAATTAGCATAACTGTGATATAAACTTTAG
>NW_013858441.1:0-346 GCF_000517525.1 Limulus polyphemus
GCCTAGTTTTGTAAATATATGATAATTGTAGTATACAACACCTAGTTTTGTAAATATATGATAATTGTATTATACAACGCCTAGTTTTGTAAATATATGATAATTGTAGTATACAACGCCTAGTTTTGTAAATATATGATAATTGTAGTATACAACACCTTTGTTTCAAACGCTTCTCTATATTTAATGAGCTGCTCTAGCTACCGTCTACTGCTATTCGTATTATGCTTTTTTATGGGTTGCAACCCCAAAAGTAATTACTTTCCAAGTATAATTATGATTTGTTTGGCTTGTTTTGAATTTCGCGCAAAGCTACACGAGGACTATCTGCGCTAGCCGTCCCTTA
>NW_013858442.1:0-348 GCF_000517525.1 Limulus polyphemus
CAAACTTACCACGAGTGTTTTCTGACTATTTGTCAGTAGGATCACCAAACTTACCACGAGTGTTTTCTGACTATTTGTCAGTAGGATCACTAAACGTACCACGAGTGTTTTCTGTCTATTTGTCAGTAGGATCACTAAATGTACCACGTGTGTTTTCTGGCTATTTGTCAGTAGGATAATCAAACTTACCACGAGTGTTTTCTGACTATTTGTCAGTAGGATCATCAAACTTACCACGTGTGTTTTCTGGCTATTTTTCAGTAGGATCACCAAACTTACCATGTGTATTTTCTGGCTATTTTTCAGTAGGATCACCAAACTTACCATGTGTATTTTCTGAATAGTTGT
>NW_013858443.1:0-399 GCF_000517525.1 Limulus polyphemus
GGGGAATTGATAGCTTTGTGAACAAGATATTGGGGTCTGAGTTCACTTAAAACTCTGCAAAATAAAATTGGACTTATCAAATAGATGGGTTCTTCAAGGAATTGATAGCTTTGTGAACAAGATATTGGGGTCTGAGTTCACTTAAAAAACTCTCTAGTTGAAGCAAAGATTATACTAGGGTGTTCCTTTGATTTAACTATTCAGTGGGTCGGAACTTGGCAGTTGTGTGGGCATATGTGGTACCATACTTCAATCTAGGATCCGTATGGTGTCCTCTCTATTAGGTTGACACGACCATGGCATGTAGTTTGTATCGACTGTACACACACTGGATTAGAATAAAGTTGGAATATGTCGGTTCTGAATTTCTCTTAATATTGTTCCATTAATCTGGGGTAC
>NW_013858444.1:0-345 GCF_000517525.1 Limulus polyphemus
TGCACTGGTACATGATGAATGTCATGCTACCAATAGTAGGAGGGCATCACAACCTCTATGCACAATACCCCCCCCCCCCCACTGCACTTGCACCCGTGATTGCTTCATACTCTTCCTCAGCAATGCATTTGACAAACATGTTCAAATTCATAGTCAGAGTTCAATTTGTTGGCTTGCATTTGTTAATGAAACTAACTTTGATTTTTGTTTTCTTTAGCTTTTGTGTCAAGAGCTGTAATTTTTTTGTCATGAACTCTCAAACAACAGTAACTACCGTATTTTTCGGAATATAAGACGCACCGGTGTATAAGATGCAACTTTATTTTGAAGACAAAGGTTTGGGGG
>NW_013858445.1:0-682 GCF_000517525.1 Limulus polyphemus
GTTAAATCTTGTGTCTTCTTATTGACAATACACAGTATCGTTAAATCTAGTGTATTCTTAATGAAAGTACACAGTATCGTTAAATCTTGTGTCTTCTTATTGACAGTACACAGTATCGTTAAATCTTGTGTACTTTTATTGACAGTACACAGTATCGTTAAATCTTGTGTCTTCTTATTGACAGTACACAGTATTGTTAAATCTTGGGTCTTTTTATTGACAGTACACAGTATTGTTAAATCTAGGGTCTTCTTATGGACAGTACACAGTATAGTTAAGTCTTGTGTCTTCTTATTGACAATACACAGTATCGTTAAATCTAGTGTATTCTTAATGAAAGTACACAACACAAGATTTAACTATACAAAAAAAGACACAAGATTTAACGATACTGTGTACTGTCAATAAGAATACACTAGATTTAACGATACTGTGTATTGTCAATAAGAAGCACAGTATCGTTAAATCTTGTGTCTTCTTATTGACAGTACACAGTATCGTTAAATCAAGAAAACACAAGATTTAACAATAATGTGTACTGTCAATAAGAAGACACAACTTCTTATTGACAGTACACAGTATCGAAAAATCTTGTGTCTTCTTATTGACAGTACACATTATTGTTAAATCTTGTGTTTTCTTACTGACAGTACACAGTATCGTAAAATCTTGTGTCTTCTTA
>NW_013858446.1:0-617 GCF_000517525.1 Limulus polyphemus
GGCTAAAGACGAGTATAGTGGTTATAAATTCGGTAACTATAGTTACACCTACTTTTTCATGGAGTAGTTGTACCGAGAAAGGCTAAAGATGAGTATGATGGTTATAAATTCTGTAAATACAGTTTCACCTAAGTGTTCATGGAGTAGTTGTACCAAGTAAGGCTAAAGATGAATATGGTGGTTATAAATTCGGTAACTAGAGTTACACCTAGGTGTTTATTAAGTAGTTGTACCAAGTAAGGCTAAAGATGAGTATGGTGGTTATAAATTGTGTAACTAGAGTTACACCTAAGTTTTCATGGAGTAGTTGTACCAAGTAAGGCTAAGGATGAGTATGACGGTTATCATAACCATCATACTCATCTTTAGCCTTCATGGTACAACTACTAAATGAACACCTAGGTGTAACTCTAGTTACAGAATTGATAACCATCATACTCATCATTAGCCTTACTTGGTACTGAACACTTAGGTCTTTAGCATTCCTTGGTACAACTACTCCATGAACACTTAGGTGTAACTCTAGTTACAGAATTTATAACCACCATACTCGTCTTTAGATGAGTATGGTGGTTATAAATTCTGTAACTAGAGTTACACCTAAGTGTTCATGGGAG
>NW_013858447.1:0-363 GCF_000517525.1 Limulus polyphemus
AAAAAAAAAAAAAGAATTTTTCTAAAGAAGGTATCTTCAATTGTGACAGAAAAAACTGTGCTTTATGTAATTTAAGTTATATGAAATCTATCGAAAAAATAAATAAGAAATTTTGTTTTTTTAATTAATAACTCATTTAACTGCAATTCTAAGAACGTAATATATCTTTTAGAATGTGTAAATTGTGGTGAATTATACACAGCGTGGTCACAAGTAAATAGACACCATCTTTTCAGAAAAAATGAAAATTTTCAGTCATATTCACATGAATTGATATATTTATAATTTAATTAATATCTAGTAGATCTTCCTTTCGCTTCGTGGAGTTCACTGATCCTTTGGGGCATCGTGAGAATCATCTCG
>NW_013858448.1:0-673 GCF_000517525.1 Limulus polyphemus
GAATTGATGGTTCTTTGCCAAATTTGGTATGTAGGTACACTTTATCGTTACGCAATTAATTGCAGAGTTTCAACTTCCTACTATTCGTTTTAAGGGAGTTATGGAAGGTTTTTCGTTTTGTACCAGTACTTCGTTCCTTTTGGACGAATCTTCTCGAATTTTGTTATGAACGTTCGTTGCGTACTTGCGTATTTACATGCAAAATTCTAGTTTTGTATTATCATTTCTGCGACTTTTCTGGTCCATTTTGTTACTACTCTATTGGCTGTCTGAAAGAGTATTGTACTGCAGTGAAGCTTTTTGATATTGCTCTGTTATAGATTTCTTGCCATCAGAGGGTTCTAGAGGTTAAGATCCGTCAAAAAACGCATAGTAGGAAGGTGAAACTTCGCATGATACTGTGGAACGAACTAGTGAATATACAAATCAAATTTTAAAAGGAGTTATAGCAGGTTTTGCGTTTTATACCAGGACTTCGTTCCTTTTGGAGGAATCTTCTCGAATTTTGTTATGAACGTTCGTTGCTTACTTGCGTATTTACATGCAAAATTCTAGTTTTGTATTATCATTTCTGCGACTTTTCTGGTCCATTTTGTTACTAATCTATTGGCTTTCTGAAAGAGTATTGTACTGCAGTGAAGTTTTTGTATATTGCTCTGTTATAGATTTCTTG
>NW_013858449.1:0-616 GCF_000517525.1 Limulus polyphemus
TCTGTCTCTATACTTCATCTATCTGCAATTAATTTCTCCGCTTTATTTGCCGGGCTTATATGCTAAAATAGAGGGCTCCTAAAAAAAAGACTAGGGTTGCCAGGAACAGTCATGATTCTTCTAGAAACTCCAGCGCGTATGCTTCCAGCGTCACGTGACTTCCGCTGTCATTACAATATTTTAAATTCATGTTCAACTCATCAAAGGTACACTACACTGTTGTCTACAGTCACTACTTAATATTTAACGACATCTGTTTAAACAGTAAAATAAAAACGCGACGTTAGCAATTTTCTGTTACAGAATAGCTTTTAAATTAATTTTGAATGCATCCAAATAAAGAAATGCCTATATAATCACAACTTAATATTTAACGAAGTCTATTTAAATCAATAGAAATGCCTATATAATCACAACTTAATATTTAACGAAGTCTATTTAAATCAATAAAAATGACGACATTTTCCTTTTTATTACAATTAAAATGCGAATATTAGTATAACGAGATAACTGCTCATAGGAAGGCGTTCGCATAAAACAAAAATATTAAGAACAATGTCTCTCATTCTTCCTTTGCCAAGATCCTATTGCTGAGCAGGTTCTTTTAGATTATTTG
>NW_013858450.1:0-341 GCF_000517525.1 Limulus polyphemus
ATGGTTGTTCTTATCCTGAAGGTTCAGTAATACCAACATTATTAGCTACGTTCTTGGAGAATTCTATATATCATTACATGGTTGTTCTTATCCTGAAGGTTCAGTAATACCAACATTATTAGTTATATTGTTGGAGAATTCTACTTATCATTACATGGTTGTTCTTATCCTGAAGGTTCAGTAATACCAACGTTATTAGCTATGTTCTTGGATAATTCTATATATCATTACATGGTTGTTCTTATCCTGAAGGTTCAGTAATACCAACATTATTAGCTACATTCTTGGAGAATTCTACTTATCATTACATGGTTGTTCTTATCCTGAAGGTTCAGTAATAC
>NW_013858451.1:0-346 GCF_000517525.1 Limulus polyphemus
AGCACAACTATACATTGTATCTGTCACAACTAAACATTGTATCTCTCACAACTAAACATTGTATCTCTCACAACTAAACATTGTATCTCTCACAACTAAACATTGTATCTCTCAAAACTAAACATTGTATCTGTCACAACTATACATTGTATCTGTCACAACTAAACATTGTATCTGTCACAACTAAACATTGTATCTGTCACAACTAAACATTGTATCTGTCACAACTAAACATTGTATCTGTCACAACTAAACATTGTATCTGTCACAACTAAACATTGTATCTGTCACAACTATACATTGTATCTGTCACAACTATACATTGTATCTGTCACAACTAAACATT
>NW_013858452.1:0-875 GCF_000517525.1 Limulus polyphemus
CACCTTTCCAGGGTTGGGATCACAGGATCCTACTGGGTAAAAGTTTGCTGTGGTGGGAAAGGGGTGTACCCCGAGAAACCCTACTTTCACGGTCGGGGCCTCGAAAATAATATTTCCCGATCGTATCCGATGGACGCTGAAATGAAGAGAAAATGTAAAGGTTAGTAAAGATTAGGTATAATAGATCATTTAAAAAAAAAGGCTTGGCTGGTGGGAAGACGATGGTAAGGTTGGAAACGTCTGGTGGTAGTCTTCTTCGAAGACCGTTCCTTCTACGTCGGAATAAAAATGTTGAGAACACGGGAACTGGTACTGGAAGCTTTCGTCGAACGCGGAATCGGTCCTGAGTCTCATTCACCCTACGATTACATCCAGACCCTTCGCTCATAATCTGCGAAAGTTGTCGACAGGATGTTCTTCTGTCTGGGTGCTCCAGGCTTTCTTGGAGATGCGTGTCTGGGTTTCGTGGTCTTCGTTTAGAAGAAGTCAGTCGATGAACCACCACTAAACCACTCTTCAAACTCCTGCGTGGATTGAGTTTTTATTGTATCCTTCTTTGCAGGTAGAACCTGGATGAATTATTGTATTGGCTGACAAAAGTTGAGAAGCTACCTCAGCCAATACAATAATTCATCCAGGGAAGCATATTCCAAAGACACGTTCACACAGACCTCAAGACGAAGCCTTCAACCTTCTACAGTTTTCCAGCCAAACCTTCAGAGCATCCAACACACCAGCAAACCAACTGGTTTTTCTGTTCTAAAGTGGAAAAAGAAATCGAAAAAACCACATATTCTCACTCAGCAGCTGTAGATTTGGAAGCTGTTACAATCCTGGTCAGTAGATATACAAAATGCGTCAAACCAGGTAGTAAA
>NW_013858453.1:0-1120 GCF_000517525.1 Limulus polyphemus
CAGTAACCAAAAGCTTCACTGCAGTACACATACGCCTTTAGGCAAGCCAATAAAAGAGTAACATAAAGCGATCACGAAAATCTTAATAGTAATACTAGAAAGTTAGAATTTTGTATGTAGATGCTCAAGGTATCCACGAACCTTCATATTAAATTTGAAGAAGATTCAACTAGATGGGACGAAGTACCGGTACAAAACGCAAAACCTTCCATCACTCCCTTAAAACGATTAGTAGGAAGGTGAAACTATGCATGTAATTGCTCAAAGATAAAGTGTACCTACATCCGAAAATTGGAGAAGAAATATAAATTCCTTGTTACCAGAGGATCCTATTGTTTCTCGATTTCTGGCCTAAAGGCGTATGTGTACTGCAGTGAAGCTTTTGGTTGTTAGAATTTTGTATGTAAATGCTCAAGATTTACACGAACTTTCATATGAAATTTGAAGAAGATTCGTCTAAATGGGACGAAGTACCGGTACAAAACGCAAGTGAGTTATGGAAGGTTTGCAGTTACATGCAGACTTTCACCTTCCTACTATTCGTTTTGCAACGATAAAATTGTTACCAGAGGATCCTGAATTGTTAGTTCTTCTCCAATTTTGGCATGTAGGTACACTTTATCTTTGAGCAATTACATGCATAGTTTCACCTTCCTACTAATCGTTTTAAGGGAGTTATGGAAGGTTTTGCGTTTTGTACCGGTACTTCGTCCCATTTAGACGAATCTTCTTCAAATTTCATATGAAGGTTCGTGGAAATCTTGAACATTTACATACAAAATTCTAACTTTCTAGTATTACTATTACGATTTTTGTGGTGGTTTTATGTTACTCTTTTATTGATTTGCCTGAAATCATATGTGTAATGTAGTGAAGTTTTTGGTTACTGATTGTTTCTCGATTTAACTATCAATTCAGGATCCTCTGGTAACAACAAATCGAGAAACAATCAGTAAGGAAGGCGTTTGTGTACTGAACTGAAGCTTTTGGAAAAATTGGAGAAGAACTGTCAATTCGGGACCCTCTGGTAACAAGAAATCGAGAAACAATCAGTAACCAAAAGCTTCAGTTCAGTACACAAACGCCTTGAGGCAAGCCAATAAAAGAGAAATATAAAGCG
>NW_013858454.1:0-346 GCF_000517525.1 Limulus polyphemus
TCACACGCACAAATTAAATAACGGAATATTTTGTAGCATCTCGCTGATTAGAGCGTGAATCTCCATATAATGAACAGAGAGCATTACCAAAAGGTCAACACGTGTTCGGTAGAAATACTGTTATGTTTTTATTAGTTGAATATTGAAAAGATAGAATAATTAATCGTCTTGTTTGACATCTCAGACACAACAACCGTGTACATTTCACTTATGACATTATATTTCACCATCATCTACATCTACGTACGACTTGGTAAAGTATGTTTCTCTTTAAATCTGCCTCTTTTCCTCTGATATATTGAACTTTGAACCAAGTGTCATGAAAATGTACGACTAATTTATCTCT
>NW_013858455.1:0-345 GCF_000517525.1 Limulus polyphemus
GTCATGCCAGTAACACTCCATTTATAATAAAAGACCTACCAGCCACTATCCATCTGTAATAAAAGACCTACCAGCCACAATCCATCTGTAATAAAAGACCTACCTGCCACTATCCATCTGTAATAAAAGACCTACCAGCCACAATACATCTGTAATAAAAGACCTACCAGTCACTATCCATCCATAATAAAAGACTTACCAGCCACTATCCATGTATAATGAAAGACCTACTTGCCACTATTAATTTGTTTTAAAAGACATTTCAGCTACTATCCATCTATCATAAAAGACCTACCAGCCACTTTTCATCTATATTAAAAGACCTACCTTCCTCTATCCATCTAT
>NW_013858456.1:0-347 GCF_000517525.1 Limulus polyphemus
AAACCACAATTCAAGAAACCCAATATTGTGGGCGTTTTTCGGAAGGTAAACTTTTTTTATAATTTTAGAAAGTACCGAATGCGTCGTTTGTTTGAATCGTGATTTATCTATTTTTTACCCTTCTATAAATAGTTTTTATAACAAAATATGCGAAACGATACCCGTGTCAAAACAGGAATTACTGTGTAACGATTAGTTATAGACATAATGTTTTAGAATTTTACAAGTTGTGGCTGTCCACAATGACCACATTGCAGCATAAGCAAGTAATATGACTCTGTTCTTTCCCGAATCAAATTATAAATTTGCTATGAACTTATTAACATAGAATATTGTATATATATATA
>NW_013858457.1:0-346 GCF_000517525.1 Limulus polyphemus
AAAGTTTCGTTTAACTTTAAACATTCTAAAGATAAAAATTGTGGTTCCAACAAATGCTTTAAACATTTTGTTTTACTTTTTACTATGATTTGACTTGTTTAACTAAATTATAGTATTTGATTTACACAGTGAAACCTGATGTGTTATTCCTACATACTGTCCACGAACTCAGGCTCATACGCAAAATGTTTGAAAGGTGGTTCTAATTTGTGAGATTAAAAGCCAACACATATTGTGCGAAGCACAATCAGTATGCAAGGCATGCTAATGCTACGGAGGTCTGGGGACATACGACTATTTCAAGCCACAAAAATACTGTTACGTCTCCGTTTGTTAATTGATTTTT
>NW_013858458.1:0-346 GCF_000517525.1 Limulus polyphemus
GTGTGTTAATTAATTTTTTTCGTAACTTCGTTCCGAGGAAATTTTAACGACACAAGTCTTTACTTAATAAAACTGGTTTATTCTTTCCGAATATAACTCTGCGATACACTTAATCTCAATACTCGCGCTAAAACAAACAGTATCACGAGCGAACGAACGTTAACTTCAACGATACCCTGTGACTGCAGTTCAATTACTCACTGTCTATCTACACACACATTACCATGCTTTTATATACCAGCGTAACCTATTTCTAGCAAGAAGTAGAACATTCGCCAAAGTACATGATAGTTCTAGAAACAAGAGAGCGTGAGAATTGTCACGTGATCTCGATGACGCAACAATA
>NW_013858459.1:0-372 GCF_000517525.1 Limulus polyphemus
ATCGTTAAATCTTGTGTCTTCTTATTGACAGTACACAGTATCGTTAAATCTTGTGTGTTCTTATTTACAGTACACAGTATCGTTAAATCTTGTGTCTTCTTATTGACAGGACACATTATTGTTAAATCTTGTGTTTTCTTACTGACAGTACACATTATTGTTGAATATTGTGTCTTCTTATTGACAGTACACAATATTGTTAAATCTTATGTCTTTTTATTGACAGTACACATTATTGTTAAATCTTCTGTTTTCTTATTGACAGTACACATTATCGTTATATCTTGTGTGTTCTTATTGACAGTATACAGTATCGTTAAATCTGGTGTCTTCTTCTTGATAGTACACAGTATTGTTAAATCGGTGTGTCTT
>NW_013858460.1:0-346 GCF_000517525.1 Limulus polyphemus
AACAATATCATCTTAAAATAAAGCTCAGTTAACCAAGTAGGTTGTCATAAGTATTTACCAAAACACTAACAGTATCATCTTAAAATAAAGCTCAGTTAACCAAGTAGGTTGTTACAAGTATTCACTAGAACTCTAACAGTATCATCTTAAAATAAAGCTCAGTTAACCAAGTAGGTTGCCACAAGTATTCACCAGAACTTTAACAATATCATCTTAAAATAAAGCTCAGTTAACCAAGTAGGTTGTCATAAGTATTTACCAAAACACTAACAGTATCATCTTTAAATAAAGCTCAGTTAACCAAGTAGGTTGTCATAAGTATTCACCAGAACTCTAACAGTATCAT
>NW_013858461.1:0-347 GCF_000517525.1 Limulus polyphemus
CCAGTATATGTTTTTATGTATTTGTTTACATTTTGTACCAGTATATGTTTTTATGTATATGTTTACATCTTGTACCAGTATATGTTTTTATGTATTTGTTTACATTTTGTACCAGTATATGTTTTTACGTATATGTTTACATTTTGTACCAGTATATGTGTTTATGCATTTGTTTACAATTTGTACCAGTATATGTTTTATGTATTTGTTTACATTTTGTACCAGTATATGTTTTTATGTATATGTTTACATTTTGTACCAGTATATGTTTTTACGTATTTGTTTACAATTTGTACCAGTATATGTTTTATGTATTTGTTTACATCTTGTACCAGTATATGTTTTAT
>NW_013858462.1:0-345 GCF_000517525.1 Limulus polyphemus
AATTGACATCACACAGTATCGTTAAATCTTGTGTCTTCTTATTGACAGTACACAGTATCGTTAAATCTTGTGTCTTTTTTTTGATAGTACACAGTATTGCTAAATCGTGTGTCTTCTTATTGACAGTACAAAGTTTTGTTAAATCTTGTGTCTTCTTATTGAAAGTACACAGTATCGTTAAATCTTGTGTCTTCTTATTGACAGTACACAGTATCGTTAAATCTTGTGTCTTCTTTTTTGACAGTACACAGTATCGTTAAATCTTGTATCTTCTTATTGACAGTACACGGTATCGTTAAATCTTGTGTCTTTTTATTGATGTACACAGTATTGCTAAATCGTGTG
>NW_013858463.1:0-346 GCF_000517525.1 Limulus polyphemus
CCTGATGAAGCAGATGAACCCCACATGTAGCAGAAGCCAACGAGATGGAGACCAGTACGGAAGAAGATACGTCCCATAAAATTAAAAGACTTTGTTGAATTTTAATTTTGTAGTTGTAAATTCTGTACAAGTTATTGTTAACTGTTTATTGGTTTAATGTAACTGGCTATTGTTCGGGACGAACAACACTAAGGAAGGGGCAGTGTTACGACAGCGGAAGTCACGTGACGCTAGTAACACGTCATGAGCTTCTAGAAAATTCATGTCCCTTCGTGAAGCCTAGAGTGTTTACTAGATATTCGGTATTCTTGTATATAAGACCGCCAAGAAGCCACGGCAACAATGT
>NW_013858464.1:0-602 GCF_000517525.1 Limulus polyphemus
ATATGCTGAGAGTTGACATGGTTGTGTATACTGAGAGTTGACATAGCAGTGTATACTGAGAGCTGACATGGTTGTGTATGCTGAGAGTTGACATAGCTATGTATACTGAGAGTTGATATGATTGTGTATACTGAGAGTTGACATGGTTGTGTATACTGAGAGCTGACATGGTTGTGTGTGCTGAGAATTGACATGTCTGTGTACGCTGAAGGTTGACATGGTTGTGTATGCTGAGATCTGACGTGGTTGTGTACGCTGAAAGTTGACATGGTTGTGTACGCTGAAAGTTGACATGGTTGTGTATGCTGAGAGTTGATATGATTGTGTATACTGAGAGTTGACATAGCTGTATATACTGAGAGTTGATATGATTGTGTATACTGAGAGTTGACATAACTGTGTATGCTGAGAGTTGACATAACTGTGTATGCTGAGAGTTGACATAACTGTGTATGCTGAGAGTTGACATAACTGTGTATGCTGAGAGTTGACATGGTTGTGTATGCTGAGAGTTGACATGGTTGTGTATGCTGAGAGTTGACATGGTTGTGTATACTGAGAGTTGACATGGCTGTGTATACTGAGAGTTGACATAGTTGTGT
>NW_013858465.1:0-346 GCF_000517525.1 Limulus polyphemus
AGACTAGGTAATAAAATAAAAATCAAGTCGAGAACAACAACACAAAATTTTATAAATGAAAATCTGTGGCCGAGCATTGGCTATTATATTATTTCCCTGTCAATGTTCCCATCTTCATTAAAAGGCGTAAAATGACAAAAACAAAATCTTGAAGAATCTATCTATCTATATATTTCAAAGTGGAAGTTTGTTTATTTTGTTCGCTATAGGAAACAAAACGGTTGAACTTACAAATTTTAAAATAACTTCATAATAACCAGTTTTTTACAAGAAATTTAAACATTTGTAAGTAATTGGTGTAGTATTTAATGACAAAATTGACAATCAATAATTTTTTTGTAATAAA
>NW_013858466.1:0-635 GCF_000517525.1 Limulus polyphemus
ACTGTAGACAGAATATCCATGTACTAGATACTTCTGTAGACCAAATATCCATGTACTAGATACTTCTGTAGACAGAGTAATCATGTACTGGACACTACTGTAGACAGAATATCCATGTATTAGATATTACTGTAGACAGAATAACCATGTACTGGGTGCTACTGTAGACAGAATATCCATGTATTAGATATTACTGTAGACAGAATAACCATGTACTGGACACTACTGTAGACAGAATATCCATGTACTAGATACTACTGTAGACAGAATATCCATGTACTAGATACTACTGTAGACAGAATATCCATGTACTGGACACTACTGTAAACAGAGTAACCATGTACTAGATACTACTGTAGACAGAATATCCATGTACTAGATACTCCTGTAGACAGAATATCCATGTACTAGATACTACTGTAGACCAAATATCCATGTACTAGATACTTCTGTAGACAGAGTAATCATGTACTGGACACTAATGTAGACAGAATATCCATGTATTAGATATTACTGTAGACAGAATAACCATGTACTGGACACTACTGTAGACAGAATAACCATGTACTGGGTGCTACTGTAGACAGAATATCCCTGTATTAGATATTACTGTAGACAGAATAACCATGTACTGG
>NW_013858467.1:0-346 GCF_000517525.1 Limulus polyphemus
CGGATCTATAGAATAGTACCGAAAATATCTTGCACAGAACATAAGACAAATGTGGATCTATAGAACAGTATGAAAATATCTTGGACAAAACATAAGATAAATGTGGATTTATAGAATATTACTGAAAATATCTTGGACAGAACATAAGACAAGTGCGGATCTATAGGAGAGTACTGAAAATATCTTGGACATAACATACGACAAATGTGGATGTATAGTAGAGTACTAAAAATATCTTGGACAGAACATAAGACAAATGTGGATCTATAGGAGAGTACTGAAAATATCTTGGACAGGACATAAGACAAATGTGGATCTATAGAAGAGTACTGAAAATATCTTGGAC
>NW_013858468.1:0-677 GCF_000517525.1 Limulus polyphemus
TCACGCTCTGCTGTCCTATAGGCCATCAACAGTGGAGGAAGTAAGACATCCCAGTCATCTTGGCAGCTATTACAAAACTTTGGCAATTCCTGTCCCAGTGTCCAATTGTACTTTTCTACCATAACATAGGACTGTGGGTAAAGTGGCGTTTTCCTGGTCTTTCGGATGCCAAACAACTTGCAGCATTCTTGGAACACAGCTGATTCGAAGTTACGGCCTTGATCTGAATGCAGTTCATATGGCATACCAGGAGGACACCTCGGAGTTAAGAAAATATTGAGTCACCTACGACACAGATTTTACTAGATAGATATGAGGCAAGATGTGGAAAAATGGTGCAGAACATGCAATACATGTTGTGCTAAAAGGGGACCCAAGCATAAGGGACGTGCTCCAATGAAGTTATATCAAGTTGGTGCACCAATGGAAAGAGTAGCCGTTGACATTGCTGGTCCTCTGCTCCAAACTCGTGCTGGAAACAAGTACATTTGTGTGGTGATGGATTATTTCACCAAGTGGCCTGAGGCATATGCAATACCAAATCAGGAAGTTACAACTGTAGCTTCGACTATTAGTGACTTCTTCTTCAGATTTGTTAAAGTATCATGGGATTGACGCAGCACAACTTCCCGTAACTTTCTCGGTATAACCATTTGCCAGGTCGTCACTTTCCCATC
>NW_013858469.1:0-345 GCF_000517525.1 Limulus polyphemus
TTCTTATTGACAGTACACAGTATAGTTAAATCTTCTGTGTTCTTTTTGATAGTACACAGTATCGTTAAATCTTGTGTCTTCTTATTGACAGTACACAGTATCGTTAAATCTTGTGTCTTCTAATTGACATTACACAGTATCGTTAAATCTTGTGTCTTCTAATTGACATTACACAGTATCGTTAAATCTTGTGTCTTCTTATTGACATTACACAGTATCGTTAAATCTTGTGTTTTTTTGAAAGTACACAGTATCGTTAAATCTTGTGTCTTCTTATTGACTAGTACTACAGTATCGTTAAATTCTTGTGTCTTCTTATTGATGTTAAACAGTATCGTTAAATCC
>NW_013858470.1:0-346 GCF_000517525.1 Limulus polyphemus
GTTATAATAGTATATTTCATTAGCCATACTCATCACTGAGTATATTTTTAGTTCTGGTCTTTGTAGATGACTCGGTTTGATCGGAAGTTAATATTAAACACGTGGAGTATCAATAATAAATACAACACTATATACTGTTTACTAGCTGGTCTATAAAACATAATAATTAATATTAAATATCAAAGAGCTAGAAAACTATATTCAATTCTTGACAGTAATAGTAAGTTAAAACATAAAGGTAAACCTTAATAATATAAATATATATTGTTTGTTTGTTTTAAGCGGAGAGCTACAACATGGGGTATCTGATCTGTGCCCATCACAGGTTTCGAGCTGCGATTTTTAA
>NW_013858471.1:0-345 GCF_000517525.1 Limulus polyphemus
TTTCAAAATGGATATCCTTTCGCCAAAAGTCCTCATACATATTTCTTAATGTATTATCAAAATTTCGGCGAACTTCAATTTTTTGATTTTTGGTTTTTAGTTATATTGTAAACAAAGTATAGTGTTTAGAATAAGATTAGTCAAATGAAATCCCGACATCTTAAAGGCCATGACGTCTTTTTATACAAGAAAACCCTATTTTTGGATTCTTTATACTCAGGCTTAGCGAAAGTTCAATTTTTTTATCTTTTTAGGTGACATAATATTTTTCGTTAATGGTATAATGTCTCAATTTTACGATGAAATAAGCATCATCCGATATTTTTCTATTAATTTTGTCCTTAA
>NW_013858472.1:0-346 GCF_000517525.1 Limulus polyphemus
GACGTTGTGTTCCAAGCATTTCTTTATAAAATTATTATACCAGATGACGTTGTGTTCCAAGTCTTTGTTTATAAAATTATTATACCAGGTAACGTTGTGTTCCAAGTCTTTGATTATAAAATTATTATAACATGTGACGTTTTGTTCCAAGTCTTTGTTTATAAAATTATTATAAAAGGTGACGTTGTGTTCCAAGACTTTCTTTATAAAATTATTATACCAGGTAACGTTGTGTTCCAAATCTTTGTTTATAAAATTATAATAACAGGTGACGTTGTGTTCCAAGTCTTTGTTAATAAAATTATTATAACAGGTGACGTTGTGTTCCAAGTCTTTGTTTATAAAA
>NW_013858473.1:0-463 GCF_000517525.1 Limulus polyphemus
CAACAACAATAGTATATTAGATACAGAGTAGTTATTAATGGTTAAATTATATTATTGATTTAAACAACAACAATTAACTAATCTGTACCTAATATACTATTGTTGTTGTATAAATTACTAATATAATTTAACCATTATTAACTAATCTGTACCTAATATACTATTGTTGTTGTTTAAATTACTAATATAATTTAACCATTATTAACTAATCTGTACCTAATATACTATTGTTGTTGTTTAAATTACTAATATAATTTAACCATTAATAACCACTCTGTATCTAATACACTATTGTTGTTGTTTAAATCACTAATATAATTTAACCATTAATAACTACTCTGTATCTAATATACTGTTGTTGTTGTTTAAATCACTAATATAATTTAACCATTAATAACTACTCTGTATCTAATATACTTTAATGGTTAAATTATATTATTGATTTAAACAACAACAATAGTAT
>NW_013858474.1:0-823 GCF_000517525.1 Limulus polyphemus
GGGCTATAATGAACAAATTATCCAATACACTATGGTGTAAAATATGCTCAAACATAATTCAATTTAGACGTCTTGCTTAAAATAATATTTCTCACAGGAAACATTATATGCTATACGTTTTTCGACTAGAGAGGGTAACATTCGATAATTACAGAAAGTTTGTCTGCTGAAAGTAGTGAAGTGGTTGAAAAACGGCCATCTTCTCCTCCTACCTAGTATAAAGTAGTCTGGCTTCCCGATTCTTCAGAGAGAATTGGTGCAGGTTTGTTTGGTCATAGACAACGTTAAAGAGAATTCTTAATCCAGCATTGTATGAGGCCAGTCAAACATGGGTCTAAAGTCAGTTCTCAAATATAAAACCTCATGTTTTTGTAAGAATACGAATAAAGTGAAGAGTTATTTGAGGCATTACTTGTAGACTGGACATTGGATATGGCTAGAAGCTGTTAACTGGCTGCCTATTTATATGTATCTCTCCTGTTTGTTTATCAATTCATTTAGTTAGTGAATGTGACATAAACTTTCTATGGAATTCCTATTGCAATTATCACATCTGTTTATACAGACAAGACGAACCGTTGATATTTGCTTATGATGTTGCAATGATGTCACAATAAGTAATGCATCTCAGTCTACTTGTATATTATACTTGAACAAAACATTCTCTTATTTGAGTAATATTTTGTACCAAACGTCTATTATGCGATTGTTAATGTGCAGATCCTTTCTCCAACCCTTATATGTATGGCATGAATAAAAAAGTAAGTTGTTCACAAATGCTTCTAATAAGGTTTGAGGCATTTTATCGAAACTTTCCTTCATA
>NW_013858475.1:0-648 GCF_000517525.1 Limulus polyphemus
ATATTGTGTCTTCTTATTGACAGTACAGAATATCGTTAAATCTTGTGTCTTCTTATTGACAGTACACAGTATCGTTAAATCTTGTGTCTTCTTATTGACAGTACACATATCGTTAAATCTTGTGTCTTCTTATTGACAGTACACAGTATCGTTAAATCTTGTGTCTTCTTATTGACAATAAGAAGACACAAGATTTAACGATACTGTGTACTAGACAGTACACAGTAAAGATTTAACGACAATAAGAAGACACAAGATTTAACGATACTGTGTACTGTCAATAAGAAGACACAGACACAAGATTTAACGATACTTTATTGACAGTACACAGTATTTCTAAATCGTGTGTCTTCTTATTGATAGTACACAGTATTGTTAAATCTTGTGTTTTCTTACTGACAGTATACATTATCATTGAATATTGTGACTTCTTATTGACAGTACACAGTATCGTTAAATCTTGTGTCTTCTTATTGATAATACACAGTATCGTTAAATCTTGTGTCTTCTTATTGACAGTACACAGTATCGTTAAATCTTGTGTCTTCTTATTGACAGTACACAGTATCGTTAAATCTTGTGTCTTCTTATTGACAGTACACAGTATCGGACACAATATTTAATCAATAAGAACAGAACACAGTATCG
>NW_013858476.1:0-607 GCF_000517525.1 Limulus polyphemus
CAACAGTTTTAATTAACTACACTTAGTCTAGTTTGCACACGCTTCATCTATAAGTACCAGTGGGACTGACTATCAAAACAAATTAGTTTGATGAACCCACAGACAGCTTTAGTTAACTACACTTAGTCTGCTTGTTTTGATAGTCAGTCCCACTGGTACTTACAGATGAAGTGTGTGAAAACTAGACTAAGTGTAGTTAACTAAAACTGTTGGTGGTTTATCAAACTAATTTGTTTTGATAGTCAGTCCCACTGGTACTTATTAGTTTGATGAACCCACCGACAGCTTTAGTTAACTACACTTAGTCTGTAAGTACCAGTGGGACTGACTATCAAAACAAATTAGTTTGATAAACCACCAACAGTTTTAGTTAACTACACTTAGTCTAGTTTTCACACACTTCATCTATAAGTACCAGTGGGACTGACTATCAAAACAAATTAGTTTGATGAACCCACCGACAGTTTTAGTTAACTACACTTAGTCTAGTTTTCACACACTTCATCTATAAGTACCAGTGGGACTGACTATCAAAACAAATTAGTTTGATGAACCCACCAACAGTTTTAGTTAACTACACTTAGTCTAGTTTTCACACACTTCATCT
>NW_013858477.1:0-345 GCF_000517525.1 Limulus polyphemus
TTTTTTAACTATCTCTTCCATTGTTTATTGTACTCACCGTTACTGATGGTTAATCTCAGTCTATATCACAGTTGTCCCAGGTTCCTTGAACTATCTCTTCCATTGTTTATTCTACTCACCGTTACTGAGGGTTAATTTCAGTCTATATCACAGTTGTCCCAGATTCTTTGAACTATCTCTTCCATTGTTTATTCTACTCACCGTTACTGAGGGTTAATCTCAGTCTATATCACAGTTGTCCCAGGTTCCTTGAACTATCTCTTTCATAGTTTATTTTACTCACCGTTACTGAGGGTTAATCTCAGTCTATATCACAGTTGTCCCAGGTTTCTTGAACTATCTCTT
>NW_013858478.1:0-671 GCF_000517525.1 Limulus polyphemus
AGAATCACTAGCTATAAATAAACGCAGTTGATTATCCGAATTGAAACACTAGCTATAAGTAAACGTAGCTGAGTGTATGAGTTGAAACACTAGCTATAAATAAACATAGCTGAGTGTATGAGTTGAAACACTAGCTATAAATAAACGAAGTTGATTATCCGAGTAGAAACACGAACTGTAAGTAAACGAAGCTGATTATCCGAGTTGAAACACAAGCTATAAGTAAACCAGCTGATTATCCGTGTTGAAACACAAGCTATAAGTGAATACTCGGATAATCAACTGTGTTTACTTATAGCTTGTGTTTCAACTCGGATAATCAGCTGTGTTTACTTACAGCTCGTGTTTCTAGTCGGATGATCAGCTGTTTTACTTACAGATAATGTTTCTACTCGGATAATTAACTGCGTTTAGTTATAGCTAGTGTTTCAACTCGGATAATCAGCTGTGTTTACTTATAGCTCGTGTTTCAACTCGGATAATCAGCTGTGCTTACTTATAGCTCGGGTTTCTACTAGGATAATCAACTGCGTTTACTTATAGCTAGTGTTTCAACTCGGACACTCAGCTGCGTTTACTTATAACTAGTGTTTCAACTCGGATAATCAGCTGGGAAACACTAGCTATAAGTAAACGCAGCTGATTATCCGAGTAGAAACATTAGCTATAAG
>NW_013858479.1:0-620 GCF_000517525.1 Limulus polyphemus
GTTGCCTAGTAATATGCAGAGTTTTACCTTCCTACTCTTTGTTTTAAAGGAGTTATGGAACGTTTTGCGTTTTGTACCAGTACGTCGTTCCATTTGGATGGATCATCTCCAAATTTTGTATGAACGTTCGTTGCATACTTGCGTATTTACATGCAAAAAGGCTAGAATCTATTATAATTTTTGCGACTTTCAAAAAAGCCAATAAAAGAGTAACATAAAACGACCACAAAAATTCATACAAAATTTGGAGATGATCCGTCCAAATGGGACGACGTACTGTTACAAAACGTAAAACCTTCCATAACTCCTTTAAAACAAACAGTAGGAAGGTAAAACTCTTCATATTACTACGCAACGTTCAAGTGTACCTACATACCAAATTTGATGAAGAATCATCAATTTAGGACCCTCTGGTAACAAGAAATCGAAAAACAATCAGTAACCAAAAGCTTCACTACAGTACACATACGCTTTTGTTTTAAAGGAGTTATGGAACGTTTTGCAATTTGTACCAGTACTTCGTTCCATTCGAACGGATCTTCTCGAAATTTTCTCAAGAACGTTCGTTGCATACTTGCGTATTTACATGTAAAATTCTAGCCTTCTATTGTCATTTTTGC
>NW_013858480.1:0-377 GCF_000517525.1 Limulus polyphemus
CCAAGCCTCACAGTTGGGATTGTACCAAGAGAAGTCTAGATAACTAGTCATTTCTATTAATTTGACCAAGCCTCACGGTTGGTATTGTACCAAGAGAAGTCTAGATAACTAGATAACTATATTCTATAATGGTGAAGGTTAACCGTTTAAAGTATGTCTTAAAGTAAGAGGACATATTCTATAATGGTGAAGGTTAACTGTTTAAGGTATGCCTTAAAGTAAGAGGACATATTCTATAATGGTGAAGGTTAACCGTTTAAGGTATGTCTTAAAGTAATAGGACGTATTCTATAATGGTGAAGGTTAACCGTTTAAGGTATGCCTTAAAGTAAGAGGACATATTCTATAATGGTGAAGGTTAACCGTTTAAGGTATGT
>NW_013858481.1:0-503 GCF_000517525.1 Limulus polyphemus
CAAAATAGAGATCCTTTTATCAAAATTCCCAATAGTTATTTCATAATCTCTCATCCAAATTTACTAACCGAACAGCAAAGTCGACCAACCAATTGAAGACAAAATATTATAACAAGGAAGAGCTTTAAGAATAACATCATCCAAACAAAATTCCAACATGTAAAAAGCCATGACGTCTTCTTATCAAATAAACTCCACCTTTTGGATTGTTTTTACTCTGGGTTAGCGAAAGTTTATTTACTCTTGGCATTTATAGTGACATAACGTTTTTCGTCAATGCAATAATGTCTCAATTTTGAGTTTTCCGACGATATAAGCACTATCGGATATTTCTCTATTAGTTTTGCGTCAAAAAAACACTTTTTTCCATTTTCCTAAAAAAATCATATTTTCACCAAAAACCAAAGGCTATAGCCCATGTTTTTTTCAGAAATTTGAAAAAAATTGTTTTTCTTCATATTTCAATACAAAGATGCCCTTGAAGTAAGACTTTCAAAATAGAG
>NW_013858482.1:0-418 GCF_000517525.1 Limulus polyphemus
GGTAAAGTTATGGTAAAGTTACGGTAAAGTTATGGTAAAGTTATGGTAAAGTTATGATAAAGTTACGGTAAAGTTATGGTAAAGTTACGGTAAAGTTATGGTAAAGTTATGGTAAAGTTACGATAAAGTTATGATAAAGTTATGGTAAAGTTATGGTGAAGTTACAGTAAAGTTATGGTAAAGTTACGGTAAAGTTATGGTAAAGTTATGGTAAAGTTATGGTAAAGTTACGGTAAAGTTACGGTAAAGTTATGGTGAAGTTACGGTAAAGTTATGGTAAAGTTACGGTAAAGTTATGGTAAAGTTATGGTAAAGTTACGGTAAAGTTATGGTAAAGTTACGGTAAAGTTATGGTAAAGTTATGGTAAAGTTATGGTAAAGTTACGGTAAAGTTATGGTAAAGTTACGGTAAAGTTAT
>NW_013858483.1:0-346 GCF_000517525.1 Limulus polyphemus
TTTTACAATACTGTGTCCTGTCAATAAGAAGATACAGGATTTATCAATACTGTGTACTGTCAATAAGAAGACACAAGATTTAACAATAATGTGTCCTGTTAATCAGAATATAAAGGATTTATCAATACTGTGTACTGTCAATAAGAAGACACAATATTTAACAATACTGTCTCCTGTCAATAAGAAGATACAGGATTTATCAATACTGTGTCCTGTCAATAAGAAGACACAAGATTTAACAATACTGTGTCCTGTCAAAAAGAAGATACAGGATTTATCAATACTGTGTACTGTCAATAAGAAGACACAAGATTTAACGATACTGTGTACTATCAATAAGAAGACA
>NW_013858484.1:0-386 GCF_000517525.1 Limulus polyphemus
CCTAATAATGATCTTATAGTGGAACCTATTAAATACATAATTACGATCTTATAGTGGAACCTATTAAGTACATAATAATGATCTTATAGTGGAACCTATTAGATACATAATAATGATCTTATAGTGGAGCCTATCAAATACATAATAATGATCTTATAGTGGAACCTATTAAGTACATAATAATGATTTTACAGTGGAATTTATTAAGTGCATAATAATGATTTTACAGTGGAACTCTATTAAGTGCATAATAATGATTTTACAGTGGAACCTATTAAATACCTAATAATGATCTTATAGTGGAACCTATTAAATACATAATTATGATCTTATAGTGAAACCTATTAAGTGCATAATAATTATTTTATAGTGGAACCTATTAAATA
>NW_013858485.1:0-676 GCF_000517525.1 Limulus polyphemus
AACAAAGTGGACACATGCACTAAATAAACTTTTTTTTTGTAAGAGACCCAATTGTAATGAAACTTTGTTAGGAACTTCTCCTTATGATGTTGAAACATTGTGAGAAGTTTCATCCAACTCGGACTTTAACAGTGGGAAGAGTTTTGCAGACAAACGGACATTAGCCTCCTATATATACAAATATATATAGATACAAGTACATAGATATATTTGAGTTAAAACTAAAACACCATTACTTGAAAATAAGCTAACTCTTCATACCAGCATATGCATTGCTATGTAGCTTAAGGTCCAATATTTCTAATCAGACTTACACATAACAGGAATTTATACATTACTGTGTAACTTAAGGTCCAATATTTCTAATCAGACTTACACATAACAGGAATTTATACATTGCTATGTAACTTAAGGTCCAATATTTCTAATCAGACTTACACATAAGAGGGATTTATACATTGTTATGTAACTTAAGGTCCAATATTTCTAATCAGGCTTACACATAAGAGGGATTTATACATTGTTATGTAACTTGAGGTCCAATATTTCTAATCAGGCTTACACATAAGAGGGATTTTGCAAGCTCTGATTCAAACTATTTTTTCAGTTTTTGTGACCTTGTACTTAACCCAGTAGGTCAGAAGTTGTTTCTTTTGTCTGTGTTTTTCTTGTGTGT
>NW_013858486.1:0-346 GCF_000517525.1 Limulus polyphemus
GTAACTCTAGTTACAGAATTTATAACCACCATATTCATCTTCAGCCTTACTTGGTACAACTACTCCATGAACACTTAGGTGTAATTCTAGTTACCGAATTTATAACCACCATATGCATCTTTAGCCTTACTTGGTACAACTACTCCAGTAAATACCTAGGTGTTACTATAGTTACCGAATTTATAACCATCATACTCATCTTTAGCCTTACTTGGTACAACTACTCCATGAACACCTAAGTGTAACTCTAGTTTCCGAATTTATAACCACCATACTCATCTTTAGCCTTACTTGGTACAACTACTCCATGAACACCTAGGTGTAACTCTAGTTACAGAATGTGTAA
>NW_013858487.1:0-346 GCF_000517525.1 Limulus polyphemus
CCTTAATGTCGTCTATTTTTGGAATGAAAGAGGTCCACACAGAATGGTAATAATTGATGATGGCCTTAATGTCGTCTATTTTAGAATGAAAGAGATCCACACAGAATGGTAATAATTGATGATGGCCTTAATGTCGTCTATTTTAGAATGAAAGAGGTCCACACAGAATGGTAATAATTGATGATGGCCTTAATGTCGTCTATTTTAGAATGAAAGAGGTCCACACAGAATGGTAATAATTGATGATGGCCTTAATGTCGTCTATTTTAGAATGAAAGAGATCCACACAGAATGGTAATAATTGGTGATGGTCTTAATGTCGACGATTTTGGAATGAAAGAGGTCC
>NW_013858488.1:0-383 GCF_000517525.1 Limulus polyphemus
TAAAATGGACACTAACCGAAATTTTGATAAGAGATTATGAAATAACTATTGGGAATTTTTATAAAAGGATCTCTATTTTGCAAGTCTTACATCAAGGGCATCTTTGTATTGGAATATGAAGAAAAACAATTTTTTTCAAAATTTTGGAAAAAACATGGGTTTTTGGTGAAAATATGAATTTTTTTGGAAAATGGAAAAAACTGTTCTTTTACGAAAAATTAAAGAAAAATATCCTATAGTGCTTATTTGGTCGGAAAACTCAAAATTGAGACATTATAGCATTGTCGAAAAACATTATTTCACTATAAAAGCTAAAAAAATTAACTTTCGCTAAGCCAGCGTAATAAACAATCCAAAAGGTGTATTTTATTTGATAAGAAGAC
>NW_013858489.1:0-346 GCF_000517525.1 Limulus polyphemus
AATTTCTCGTTCTTCTTGTTTCTTTTCTTTTTCTTCTAACAACTGTTGTAATTTCTCTTCTCGTTCTTCTTGTTTCTTTTGCTGTTCGTGTATTGCTGCCATTAAGTCTGCTAGGCTGTAGTTTGATTTGCCGCTTCTCGTTTCCATTTTTTTTTATCCCACTTTTGACACCAATTTGTTACGTCTCCGTTTGTTAATTAATTTTCCGTAACTTCGTTCCAACGAAACTTTAGCGACACAAGTCTTTACTTAATAAAACTGGTTTATTCTTTCCGAATATAACTTTACGATACACTTAATTTCAATATTCGCGCTAAAACAAACACTATAACGAACGAACGTTAAC
>NW_013858490.1:0-656 GCF_000517525.1 Limulus polyphemus
CAGTTATATATATATGTAAAGAAATCAATTAATACACACACAATACCTCTTTACACAACAACTCACACCTCCCTTATAATCTGGAGTAGTTATATATATATATGTAAAGAAATCAATTAATACACACCCAATACCTCTTTATACAACAACTCACCCCTCCCTTATAATCTGGAGTAGTTATATATATATGTAAAGAAATCAATTAATACACACACCCAATACCTCTTTACACAACATCTCACCTCTCCCTTATAATCTGGAGTAGTTATATATATATATGTAAAAAAATCAATTAATAGACACCCAATACCTCTTTACACAACAACTCACCCCTCCCTTATAATTTGGAGTAGTTATATATATATATGTGTGTAAAGAAATCAATTAATACACACCCAATACCTCTTTACACAACAACTTACCTCTCCCTTATAATCTGGAGTAGTTATATATATACATATGTAAAAATATCAATTAATACTCACCCAACACCTCTTTATGCAACAACTCACTCCTCCCTTATAATCTGGAGTAGTACCCCTTTACACAACAATTCACTTCTCCCTTATAATCTGGAGTAGTTATATACATATATGTGTGAAGAAATCAATTAATACACACTCAATACCTCTTTACTTCTGGAGTAGTTATATATA
>NW_013858491.1:0-345 GCF_000517525.1 Limulus polyphemus
TTTTACAACTGTCAAATTGTGAGCAGGATTTCATACTGAACAACTGTTTACAACTGTCAAAGTGAGCAGGATTTCATACTGAACAGCTGTTTATAACTGTTAAAGTGAGCAGGATTTCATACTGAACAACTGTTTACAACTGTCAAAGTGAGCAGAAATTCCTACTGAAGAACTGTTTACAACTGTCAAAGTGAGCAGGATTTCATACTAAACAACTGTTTACAACTGTTAAAGTGAGCAGGATTTCATACTGAACAGCTGTTTACAACTGTTAAAGTGAGCAGGATTTCATACTGAACAACTGTTTACAACTGTTAAAGTGAGCAGACATTCCTACTGAAGAAC
>NW_013858492.1:0-346 GCF_000517525.1 Limulus polyphemus
GACAGATGTCCGCTTCAGTATGCACTTGTGAGAAATATGGGATGCTTAAATCCAAAGAGCATGGCAAAAGACAAAGAAAACTCTACTGCAAAGCTGAAAAGGATGATTAGCTCCCTTACTGATGCAAACAGACTTGAGGATTCATGTGATGACATCCTAAGAGAATACTCAGAAGCATGTGATGAGGCATCAAGAAGCGCAGAGATGAGATAATTTGATCTGAAGAAAGACAGACTGGACTCTCTGATGTGCACATTTCTGTCTGAGTCTCGCTATTCATCTTTATTAAAGGTGGTCCGCATGTTGCTTGTCTTGCCCCACGGACAAGCCTCTATTGAAAGAGGAG
>NW_013858493.1:0-344 GCF_000517525.1 Limulus polyphemus
TGGGTTCTTCCTTTGTTGGGGATGGCTGTCTTCCTTTACCGGGTTCTTCCTTTGTTGGTGATGGCTGTCTTCCTTTACCGGGTTCTTCCTTTGTTGGTGATGGCTGTCTTCCTTTACCGGGTTCTTCCTTTGTTGGTGATGGCTGTCTTCCTTTACCAGGTTCTTCCTTTGTTGGTGATGGCTGTCTTCCTTTACTAGGTTCTTCCTTTGTTGGAGATGGCTGTCTTCCTTTACCAGGTTCTTCCTTTGTTGGTGATGGCTGTCTTCCTTTACTGGGTTCTTCCTTTGTTGGAGATGGCTGTCTTCCTTTACCAGGTTCTTCCTTTGTTGGAGATGGCTGTCTT
>NW_013858494.1:0-345 GCF_000517525.1 Limulus polyphemus
CTCATCTTTAGCCTTACTTGGTACAACTACTCCATGAAACCTAGTTGTAACTCTAGTTACAAAATTTTTAACCACCATACTCATCTTTAGCTTTGCTTGGTACAACTACTCCTTGAACACTTAGGTGTAACTCTAGTTACCGAATATATAACCACCATACTCATCTTTAGCCTTACTTGGTACAACTACTCCATGAACACCTAGGTGTAACTCTAGTTACCGAATTTATAACCTCCATACTCATCATTAGCCTTACTTGGTACAACTATTCCATGAACACGTAGGTGTAACTCTAGTTACCGAATGTGTAACCCCATACTCATCTTTAGCGTTATTTGGTACAAC
>NW_013858495.1:0-346 GCF_000517525.1 Limulus polyphemus
CTATTAAAGCACAAAGCTACACAATAGGCTTGCTGTATTAACAGTGTTACGTCTCCATTCGTTCGTTAATTTTCCGTAAATTCGTTCCGACGAAACTTTAGTGACACAAGTCCTTTCTTACATAAAACTGGTTTATTCTTTCCGAATACAACTTTACGATACACTTAATTTCAACAGTCGCTCTATAACAAACACTATAATTCACGTCTCACGTGGCCAACAATATTTTGTCCGCATACATTCAATTACTCAATAACCTCTCCGTCGCTTCGTGGCCGGTCTTATATATAAAAGACTACCCCATATCTAGTAGTCTCCCGACGATTCATTAACGTTCGAGAAGGAC
>NW_013858496.1:0-346 GCF_000517525.1 Limulus polyphemus
CTTGGTACAACTACTCCATAAACACCTAAGTGTAACTTTTGCTACCGAATTTATAACCATCATACTCATCTTTAGCCTTACATGGTACAACTACTCCACGAATACCTAGGTGTAACTCTAGTTACCTAATTTATAAACATCATACTCAACGTTACTCTTACTTGGTACAACAACTCCACGAACACCTAGTTGTTACTCTAGTTACCGAATTTATAACCACCATACTCAATTTTATCCTTACTTGGTACAACTACTCCATGAACACCTAGGTGTAACTCTAGTTACAAAATTTATAACCATCATACTCATCTTTTGCTTTACTTGGTACAACTACTCCATGAACACA
>NW_013858497.1:0-346 GCF_000517525.1 Limulus polyphemus
AATTGTTTGTTATTAGTTAACTTGAAGAAAGTTAGATGTATGTTATTAGTTAACTTGAAGAAAGTTAGATGTATGTTATTAGTTAACTTGAAGAAAGTTAATTGCATGCTATTAGTTAACTTGAAGAAAGTTAATTGTAAGTTAATAGTTATCTTGAATAAAGTTAATTGTATGGTATTAGTTAACTTGAAGAAAGTTAATTGTATGTTTCTAGTTAACTTGTACAAAGTTAATTGTATGTTATTAGTTAAATTGAAGAAAGTTGCCTGCATGTTATTAGTTAACTTGAAAAAAATTACTTGCTGGTTATTAATTAACTTGAAGAAAGTTAAGTGTATGTTATTAT
>NW_013858498.1:0-346 GCF_000517525.1 Limulus polyphemus
AGTGACAACGTGACGGTAATGTGTGTGTAGACAGTGAGTAATTGATCTGCAGTCAGAGAGAGACGTATTGTTAAGTTAACGTCGTTATTATAGTTTGTTTAACGCGCTTGATGGTGAATATCATCCATCTTTTCCGATAACACTTTGACAAACTCTGACACATTCTCAGGCAACTCTTCATAAGGTTGGCATCCCTTATGCTTGGGTCCCCTTTTAGCACAACATGTACTGCATGTTCTGCACCATTCTTCCACATTTTGTCTCATACCTATCCAGTAAAATCGTTGTCGTATGTAACTCAATGTCTTCTTAATTCCGAGATGTCCTCCTGTTAAATTATCATGGG
>NW_013858499.1:0-296 GCF_000517525.1 Limulus polyphemus
GTCTTCTTATTTGTGTACTTTCGTATTGTTAAATCTAGTGTCTTCTTATTGACAGGACACAGTATCGTTAAATATTGTATCTTCTTATTGACAGTACTCAGTATCGTTAAATATTGTGTATTCTTATTGACAGTACACAGTATCGTTAAATCTTGTTTCTTCTTATTGACAGTACACAGTATCGTTAAATCTTGTGTCTTCTTATTGACAGGACACAGTATCGTTAAATATTGTGTATTCTTATTGACAGTACGAAATATGTTTAAATCTTGTGTCTTCTTATTGACAGGACACAA
>NW_013858500.1:0-345 GCF_000517525.1 Limulus polyphemus
CAATGTAATGGTATGGGTAGAAACAATTTAATGATATGGGTGGAAACAATGTAATGATATGAGTGGAAACAATGTAATGATATGGGTGGAAACAATGTAATGATATGGATGGAAACAATGTAATGGTATGGGTAGAAACAATTTAATGATATGGGTGGAAACATTGTAATGATATGGGTGGAAACAATGTAATGATATGGGTGGAAACAATGTAATGATATGGGTGGAAAAAATGTAATGATATGGGTAGAAACAATGTAATGATATGGGTGGAAACAATGTAATGATATGGGTGGAAACAATGTAATGATATGGGTAGAAACAATGTATGATATGGGTAGAAAC
>NW_013858501.1:0-346 GCF_000517525.1 Limulus polyphemus
AATGCCAATATAGTGGAACATTGCCCTTATTCACCTGGTAAATAAGCCTGGTCTTTTTCCCAAATTCTCGTTGTCTTGCATTTCCGAGGAACAGGAATTATAAACTGACCCTATTTCCATGGCACTTAGTTTATCACTCATATGTTTGTTAATACAGATATTGAGCATATTTCTGCAATAATGAGGGTGTGGTATTCCACACTTAATTTTCATGTGTGTATGATAATTCCTTCATAACAGCAGCTTTGAATAGAAACTTTACAGTAAATGTAATTGAAAACTTAACTGAGTTTTGTACCTCTATCAGAAATTAAGGACACTGGACACTCAGAATATAGTTCCACAT
>NW_013858502.1:0-346 GCF_000517525.1 Limulus polyphemus
GAAATACCATTCTGGCATATTAAATTTACTGTTGTAGCGTGGGAGTTAAAAGTTTGTGAAATACCATTCTGGCATATTAAATTTACTGTTGTACCGTGGGAGTTGAAAGTTTGTGAAGTACCATTCTGACATATTAAATTTACTGTTGTACCGTGGGAGTCAAAAGTTTGTGAAATACCAGTCTGACATATTCAATTTACTGTTATACCGTGGGAGTTGAAAGTTTGTGAAGTACCATTCTGACATACTGAATTTACTGTTGTACCGTGGGAGTTGAAAGTTTGTGAAATACCATTCTGGCATATTAAATTTACTGTTGTACCGTGGGAGTTGAAAGTTTGTGAAA
>NW_013858503.1:0-346 GCF_000517525.1 Limulus polyphemus
GAGAGAATCCTTATACTCCCATGTGATTCTACTACTTGGTAATGTTCGGGTTTTATGTGGTCAGAGTTTGTATAAATTGAACCAGTGAAGTAAAGTTTGAACACTGTGACTGAAGACTGGTAATACGTATTCTATCTTCTGAACACTGTGACTGAAGACTGGTAATACGTATTCTACCTTCTGAACACTGTGACTGAAGACTGGTAATACGTATTCTATCTTCTGAACACTGTGACTGAAGACTGGTAATACGTATTCTACCTTCTGAACACTGTGACTGAAGACTGGTAATACGTATTCTACCTTCTGAACACTGTGACTGAAGACTGGTAATACGTATTCTATC
>NW_013858504.1:0-747 GCF_000517525.1 Limulus polyphemus
ATAACAGTCGACAAAATATAGTTTAAGAAGGATTAAAAATACCATTATGAAAATCATTAAAATATAGTGTAACAAAGACTAAAATACCTCTATCACAGTCGAAAATATCTAGTGTAAGAAGGCTTAAAAAGTCAGTTATGAAAGTCGACAAAATCGAGTGGAAGAAAACTAATAACACGTTTTCAAAGTCAAGAAAATCTAGTGGAAAACGGACTAAAAGGACCCTTATCAATGTCAACAAGATATGGAGGAAGGAAGACTAAAAGAAGGTTATAACAGTCGACAAAATATAGTGGAAAACTGACTAAAACGACCCATATCAATGTCAACAAAACCTAGTGGTAGGAAGATTAAAAGACCGATATAACAGTCGAAAAAATATAGTTTAAGAAGGATTAAAAAATATTTTAATGACTTTCATAATGGTAAGCGTAAGAAACACTAAAAATACCTCTATCAAAGTCGAAAATATGTAGTCTAAGAAGGCCTAAAAAGACAGTTATGAAAGTCGAAAAAATCGAGTGGAAGAAAACTAATAACACGTTTTCAAATTCAACAAAATCTAGTGGAAAACGAACTAAAAGGAACCTTATCAATGTCAACAAAATCTGGAGGAAGGAAGACTAAAAGACCGCCAAAAGTCCGTTATAACAGTCGACCAAATATAGTTGAAAACTAACTAAAACGAAAAAATATAGTTTAAGAAGGATTAAAAATACCATTATGAAAGTCATTAAAATATAGTGT
>NW_013858505.1:0-381 GCF_000517525.1 Limulus polyphemus
GCTAAAGATGAGTATGGGGTTATAAATTCGGTAACTAGAGTTAAACCTAAGTGTTCATGGAGTTGTTGTACCAAGTAACGCTAATGATGAGTATGGTGGTTATAAATTCTGTAACTATAGTTACACCTAGGTGTTCATTGAATAGTTGTACCAAGTAAGGCTAAAGATGAGTATGATGGTTATAAATTCGGTAAGTATAGTTACACTTAGGTGTTTATGGAGTAGTTGTACCAAGTATGGCTAAAGATGAGTATGATGGTTATAAATTCGGTAACTAGAGTTACACCTAGGTATTCGTGGAGTTGTTGTACCAAATAATGCTAAAGATGAGTATGTTGGTTAGAAAGGTGTAAATCTTGTTACCGAATAGGTATTCGTGGA
>NW_013858506.1:0-506 GCF_000517525.1 Limulus polyphemus
TAACAAGTAATTAATAATATAAACGATGTTTTATACAGACATGAATTAGAAACTTAAGGAACAAGTAATTAATAATATAAACGATGTTTTATGCAGACATAGAATTAGAAACTTAAGGAACAAGTAATTAATAATATAAACGATGTTTTATGCAGACATAGAAGTAGAAACTTAAGGAACAAGTAATTAATAATATAAACGATGTTTTATACAGGAACAGAATTAGAAACTTGAGGAACAAGTAATTAATAATATAAACGATGGTTTATACAGAACAGAATTAGAAACTTAAAAAACAAGTAATTAATAATAAAAAATGGTGTTTTATACAGGAACAGAATTAGTTTATTATTAATTACTTGTTCCTTAAGTTTTTAAATGTGTTTTGATACAGGAACAGAATTAGAAACTTAAGGAACAAGTAATTAATAATATAAACGGTGTTTTATGCAGACATAGAATTAGAAACTTAAGGAACAAGTAATTAATAATAAAAATGGTGTTTT
>NW_013858507.1:0-345 GCF_000517525.1 Limulus polyphemus
CCAAGTAATACTCTTCACTTTTTAACTATGTAGAAATTTCCCTAACAAACCAGGTTACTCTTCACTTTTTTAACTATGTAGAAATTTCCCTAACAAACCAAGTAATACTCTTAACTTTTTAAACTACGTAGAAATTTCCCTAACAAACCAAGTAATACTCTTCACTTTTTAACTATGTAGAAATTTCCCTAACAAACCAGGTAACACTCTTCGCTTTTTAACTATGTAGAAGTTTCCCTAACGAAACAAATAATACTCTTCACTTTTTAAACTATGTAGAAATTTCCCTAACGAAACAAGTAGTACTCTTCACTTTTTAAACTACGTAGAAATTTCCCTAACAAA
>NW_013858508.1:0-537 GCF_000517525.1 Limulus polyphemus
TTTTACTTTATCATTAAGTACGGTAGTTGTTTGTTTGTTTTTGAATTTCGCGCAAAGCTACACGAGGGCTATCTGCGCTAGCCGTCCCTAATTTAGCAGTGTAAGGCTAGAGGGAAGGCAGCTAGTCATCACCACCCACCGCCAACCCTTAGGCTACTCTTTTACCAATGAATAGTGGGATTGACCGTCACATTATAACGCCCCGCGGCTGAAAGGGCGAGCATGTTTGGTGTGACAGGGATTCGAACCCGCGACCCTCAGATTTCGAGTCGAGTGCCTTAACCACCTGGCCATGCCGGGCCAAGTACGGTAGTACTGAATAGTAAGGATCGTGATGAAACAGGATGGCGGCCTTAAAAATCGCCCGTTTAAAATCACCTTTAAAATGTCTGAATGCTAACAATGACTATTTAACAGTATTGGTTGAGAAAAACTAAAACTTGTTGTACTTATAAAGCCACCTAAATCGCTATATATATATATGTTTATGGAGTGATTCAAAATTTCACTATTTCAAAGAATTTTCATCTGAGTAAA
>NW_013858509.1:0-344 GCF_000517525.1 Limulus polyphemus
GCCACTGCTGTAATTTGTCTTCTTGTTTCTTTTCTTTTTCCTCCAACAACTGTTGTAATCTCTCTTGTTTATTTTGCTGTTCGAGCTGCCATTGTCGTAGGTTTTCTTGCCACTGCTGTAATCTTTCTTCTTGTTTCTTTTCTTTTTCCTCTAACAACTGCTGTAATCTCTCTTCTTGTTTAATTTCTCGTTCTTCTTGTTTCTTTTCTTTTTCCTCCAACAACTGCTGTAATCTCTCTTCTTGTTTAATTTCTCGTTCTTCTTGTTTCTTTTCTTTTTCCTCTAACAACTGCTGTAATCTCTCTTCTTGTTTAATTGCTCGTTCTTCTTGTTTCTTTTCTTTT
>NW_013858510.1:0-345 GCF_000517525.1 Limulus polyphemus
CGGGAGACTACTAGATTGGGGGTAGCCTGGTATATATAATATGGTCACAACGTAACAGAGGTAATGAGTAATTGAACTGCAGTCAGAGAGTGTGTAATTGAACAGAGTGTTGTTGAAGTCGAGCTCGTGAGACGTGAGTTATAGCGTTTGTATAGAGCGACTGTTGTTGTGTATCGGTAAATTTGTATTCGGAAAAAATAAACCAGTTTTATTTAAAAAAGGATTTGTGTTGCTAAAGTTTCGTCGGAACGAATTTACGGAAAATTAACTAACGACTGGAGGCATAACAACTCGATATTCTTAGAACACCAACACACTGCAATTTCTAATCCATATATCCAGAGT
>NW_013858511.1:0-343 GCF_000517525.1 Limulus polyphemus
TTTTTAGTTGACTAGTATTTGTAAAATACAGTCAGATTTCAATTATTATACATTATATATGTATATAGATTATTGCTATTTAGAAATAAGTTCTTAAACTTTATTTTCTTAAAAATAGAACAGTAAATATAAAAGTAAAGCAAACAATTATCTCTTCTAGGTATGACCTTTGTACTCAGTTGCTGCTTGACGTAGGTTGCTAAGCCTTTAAAAATTTTGCATGTTGAGGATATGAAACAAAATAATTCTTTACGTTTTATATATACATTTGAAAAACTAAAAAATCATAAATTACTACATCAATACCATAGATGTATTTTAGTCTAAAAAAATATGAAATTTT
>NW_013858512.1:0-345 GCF_000517525.1 Limulus polyphemus
TTAGTGTGTGTGTGTGTGTGTGTGTGTGTGTGTATGTATGTATGTATGTATGTATGTATGTATGTATGTATGTATGTATGTGTAAACAAAAATTACACCAACCTACCCCTACACATTGAAAAGCATAACAAGTTGTATTGGGTGACATTTTCTGTTATCAACCTAAAGCTGATATCACTCAAAGCTACAGTGCTCAGCTGCAATGGTGTTATCTAACGAGGGTTTCTACAATTTATATAGTCAAATGATATACACACATTTCATGCAAATAACATGTAGCAAACCAGATTAAACATAGTTTGAAAACAATGCTAAGATTTATATTATTTTACAAAGTTCTAAATC
>NW_013858513.1:0-345 GCF_000517525.1 Limulus polyphemus
ATTTATTCTTCTGTTTCTCTTTCTGGTGAAACTCTTGAAGCACATTTTCGTCCTTTTCTAAATTTATTCATCCACTGTCGGTTATTTCCCGTCTTTATTTTTTATCTCGTTCAATCTTGGGCTAAACTTTCATGTCTCCCATTTCTTTGCTATTTCTTACTCCCTGTTATTACAAATGCTTCTATGATAACCTCCATTGATTTTTCTATATTGTTGTCAGTACTTTCTTTCTTTTATGATTTTTTTAAATCTTCCTCTGATATCCACGGTGTACGAATTCTTCTTCTTCTTCTTGATAAAGTCCCATGCTAAAGTTTTAGTCTTGTCTCCTTGGTCTTGTTTCGT
>NW_013858514.1:0-549 GCF_000517525.1 Limulus polyphemus
GTGGTATTGTACAGATTAGAACTCGGCTCACCAGTTCCAAAATTCAGAGTCAATTTGTAACAAATAAGTACTGAGAAACTTCTATATAAATTGTAATTTTTTATGCTTTATCATTTTATTTATTTGTGAATAATTTGGGCGTGTTTGCTAGTATCTTGACTCGAACCGGGACCCTCGGATCCTCAATCTAATACGCTAACCACTAAGCTAAACACGGACCAATTATGCAGTTAACGCTCGATACGATGGTGAGTTAGGCATTATAACGTACAAACTGCCTAGTTTTTATGACAATTAGAAGCACAAAAAACACCAACAACAAAACAAAACAACTCAATATGTGACAGCTATCAAATCTTCGGTATATCTTCGTCATGTGTTACATTTCACTTTTTTATCGGGGATTATTTTAAGTCAGAGATATAAACATAACAAATATTTCACATAAGTAGTGTAAATAAAATTGATTTTAAACTATTCTCTTTTAATTTTTTGCTATTTACTTTTATTTGAAACTTTCTGGTAAATGATGTTCTAGTGCATGTTTAA
>NW_013858515.1:0-345 GCF_000517525.1 Limulus polyphemus
CCTTGATTAAAGAAATCACTTGGCTTGAAGCAAAAAACATGTCGATGTCCTCTTTAACACTTTCCACATTTGCATACATTTCCCATTAAGATGGTGTTGTAATGAAACAAAAAAAGATGGTAATCTAATGGTGCCATATCTGGAGAATATGGTGAGTGTGGGAGAACTTCCCAACCCAACTCCATAATCTTATGTTGCGTCAAACATGCCACATGTGGACGTACATTGTCGTGGAGAAGAAGAACACATTACTCTTTGACAAAGGAAGGGCATTTCTGATGAAGGGCTTGATTTAAACATTCCAGTTGTTGACTATAGATCTGTGCATTGATAGTTCGCAGTGGA
>NW_013858516.1:0-345 GCF_000517525.1 Limulus polyphemus
GTGGCAAATCAAACTACAGCTTAGCAGATTCGATGGCAGCAATACAAGAACAACAAGATAAACAAGAAGAACGAGAAAATAAACAAGAAAAGAAACAAGAAGAGAGACAACAGCAGTTGCAAGACAATAAGCACAATAAACAAGAGAGATTACAGCAGTTGTTGGAGGAAAAAGAAAAGAAACAAGAAGAACGAGAAAAGAAACAAGAAGAAAGATTACAGCAGTGGCAAGAAAACCTGCAACAATGGCAGCTCGAACAGCAAAATAACAAGAGAGATTACAGCAGCTTGTTGGAGGAAAAAGAAAAGAGACAATAAGAACGAGAAAAGAAACAAGAAGAGAGAT
>NW_013858517.1:0-345 GCF_000517525.1 Limulus polyphemus
CCAGTTTCTTAATTAACTCATATATTTAGAACATATCTACATGTGTTTCCTTAAGTCCGACGGGATTAAATAGGACCCAATAACTAGTATCGTTCTATGACTCACTGTTCACTTTAGTCTGCAGCCAGTTTGTTAAATAACTCATATATTTACAACATATCTACACGTGTTTGTTTTAGACCGACTGGATTAAATAGGTCCAAATAGATAGTATCGTTCTATGACCCTCTTTTGACTTTAGTCTACATCCAGTTTCTTAATTAACTCATATATTTAGAACATATCTACATGTGTTTGTTTTAGACCGACTGGATTAAATAGGTCCAAATAGATAGTATCGTTCTA
>NW_013858518.1:0-345 GCF_000517525.1 Limulus polyphemus
TACTGCTTTCTGCTCACCCATTCATTTCTGCCAGTAGCTCAAATTGTGCTCTATATGCTTCCCACGGTGCCTTCCCATCAAATTCCTGTGGCTTCTTTCGTACTGGATCACCCCTATTGCTGATATTCATATCTGGGATGTGACTACTATCAGGACTGAAGATGTCTGCATTAGGGTTTAGCTGCGGGGTCTGGAAGGGGCTTGCCATTGTCTGGGGCTGATTAAGTTGATAGTTAATGTATCCTCCTTGTGTAAAAGACAAGAAATCATCCTTTAATGTATTTAATTTGCTTTTAAATTTACTAATGTTTGTACTTCTTGTTTCCTTTCTTGTTCCAGTTGCCA
>NW_013858519.1:0-345 GCF_000517525.1 Limulus polyphemus
GATTAGAGTATACTAAACTTTACACACTATATAGGCTACAGTAACGTGACGTTTAACTATTATACGTGATGTATGTTTTTAGGGTGGTGGTGAATGAAAGTGTTCCAAAACGTGACATTACGACCTAATAAGTTACTGATGAGAACAGAATGGACACGTGTCAAAAGATGTGCAATTTTGCTGGAATTCAAACATGAAGTTCAAGAAAAGAGAAACTTGTTTTTTACACGTCACCATTTTGAAACATTCCTGATTTCCAACCTAACTATAACAGTTGATTTACACGGTTATTAAGGAGCTTTAGCAGTAAAGACTCACATATATAGTGTTTAAAGCTACGCTTCT
>NW_013858520.1:0-345 GCF_000517525.1 Limulus polyphemus
GTCTTCTTATTGACAGTACACAGTATTGATAAATCCTTTATCTTCTTATTGACATGACACAGTATTGATAAATCCTGTATCTTCTTATTGACAGGACACAGTGTTGTTAAATCTTGTGTCTTCTTTTTGACAGTACACAGTATTGATAAATTCTGTATCTTCTTATTGACAGGACACAAAATTGATTAATCCTGTATCTTCTTATTGACAGGACACAGTATTGTTAAATCTTGTGTCTTTTTATTGACAGTACACAGTATCGTTAAATCTTGTCTTATTTTTGATAGTACATAGTATTGTTAAATCTTGTGTCTTCTTATTGAGAGTAAACGGTATTTATAAATC
>NW_013858521.1:0-498 GCF_000517525.1 Limulus polyphemus
AATCCAATAGGTCCATAAGACTGTTTTACTATTACTCTTATTATTACGATAGAAATCGATGATAATCCAGTAGGTCCATAAGACTGTTTTACATTTACTCTTATTATTACGGTAGAAATCGATGATAAACCAGTAGGTCCATAAGACTGTTTTACATTTACTGTTAATATTACGATAGAAATTGATGATAATCCAGTAGGTCCATTAGACTGTTTTACATTTACTATCATTATTACGATAGAATTATATTACTGTTATTATTACGGTAGAAATCGATGATAATCCAGTAGGTCCATAAGACTGTTTAATATTTACTATTATTATTACGATAGAATAATATTACTGTTATTATTACCTATTGGATTATCATCGATTTCTATCGTCCATAAGACTGTTTTACGTTTGCTCTTGTTATTACGGTAGAAATCGACGATAATCCAGTAGGTCCATAAGACTGTTTTACTATTACTATTATATTACGATAGAATAATATTACTG
>NW_013858522.1:0-345 GCF_000517525.1 Limulus polyphemus
CAAATCCTACCTTCTTGAAATGTTGGTTCAAAAGAAAGAAATGGCACCATGCCCATTAAAATGGCTGAGAAAGCTACTAGGGGGACATTCTGAGCTTCTGATTGGTTATTCATGTCATATATATAAAAATGGAAAGAGGTGGGTGAGGTGCCACTGTGTTTGATTTATTACATGAGCAATATCTTAGCAAATAGAAAAGATAAGACCTAATTTATATTCTAGCTTGTCAATATTGATAATTTGAGCTTCCAATTCATTCAAACTATAGACTTGGTATTTTGATTTCAAAAACATCTAATTTGAACCATTGCTGCATTCAACATACCACATGACACACAAAAATCG
>NW_013858523.1:0-466 GCF_000517525.1 Limulus polyphemus
AACAATGTAACCACCAACAATACACGTCGTAGATATAGTTAACAATGTAACCACCAACAATACAACGTAGTAGATATAGTTAACAATGTGCCCATCAACAATACACCGTAGTAGATATAGTTAACAATGTAACCACCAACAATACACCGTAGTAGATATAGTTAACAATGTAACCACCAACAATACACCGTAGTAGATATAGTTAACAATGTAACCACCAACAATACACCGTAGTAGATATAGTTAACAATGTAACCACCAACAAGACACCATAGTAGATATACTTAACAATGTATTCACCAACAATACACCGTAGTAGATATAGTTAACAATGTAACCATCAACAATACACCGTAGTAGATATACTTAACAATGTAACCATCAACGTATTGTTGATATATATATGAACGTAATGAAATTTCTTTAAGAATATTCTGAATAAATTAAAGGAAAATCCAGCTTCTTT
>NW_013858524.1:0-345 GCF_000517525.1 Limulus polyphemus
AACCACTTGTTGTCATGATAGAACAAGATGATATTATACACCTTGAACCACTTGTTGTCACGATAGAACAAGATGATATTATACACCTTGAACCACTTGTGGTCACGATAGAAAAAGATGATATTATATACCTTGAACCACTTTGTTGTCACGATAGAACAATATGATATAATACACCTTGAACCACTTTTTGTTACTATAGAACAAGATGGTATTATACACCTTGAACCACTTGCTGTCACGATAGAACAATATAATTTTATACACCTTGAATCACTTGTTGTCACTATAGAAGAAGATGGTATCATACACCTTGAATCACTTGTTGTCACTATAGAAGAATAT
>NW_013858525.1:0-344 GCF_000517525.1 Limulus polyphemus
AATATTTAAAAGTGTTCAAAAAAGTCAAAAGGAAAATAAAGCTCATTTGGTTTGATAGTTTTATGGTGTTTACAGAACAAACTATAATTTTTAGGGTATTTAAGTCATTCAATCTCTTCTTAAAAAACCGTTTAACTGCTGACCTTGGACACTTTACCATTTCCAACACATTATCCTTACTCTAATTGATGTTTAAAATGAAAAATAAATGTTCGAATAATATAATATTTAAAATGATTTGACTTAAGATGCATAATAAACTAAGACATGAAATAGTACAAAATACATAAACCTGAAACGTCACAATTTAGTGACTATCTGAACCATTATTAATTATTATTCGG
>NW_013858526.1:0-344 GCF_000517525.1 Limulus polyphemus
TGTTTATATATGAACATAAAAAAACATTTTAATTTGTTTCATAAATGTATTTTTATTTCAAGTTTATGTTTCATTGTAGCCATACTTTTGTTTATTATGCCAAATAAATTGTGAGGTTAGCATTGTACATTTGCATTGTACTTTGTACATTTGCCGTAAACTATCATGCCTGTTGGTGGTCGCTCTCGTTCAGTCCAGCAGTGGTACATTTCAACATTACTGTATACATGATAATAAGAAAGCTTTTTGGTCATTGAATATCATTTCTTTGAACTTTTAAGCAAGTTTATTTCAACATATGTCTGTGTATGTTGTTTCACTATACAGACAAAACTAATTGTCAC
>NW_013858527.1:0-345 GCF_000517525.1 Limulus polyphemus
ACTTATTGTTAACCAAGTAGTATTGGTACTAGAATACTGTGTCAGTACTTATTGTTCTTAATCAAGTAGCTTTGGTACTATAACACTGTGTCAGTACTTATTGTTGTTAACCAAGTACCTTTAGTACTAGAACACTGTGTCAGTACTTATTGTTAATCAAGTAGCTTTGGTACTAGAATACTGTGTCAGTAATTATTGTTAATCAAGTAGCTTTGGTACTAGAATACTGTGTCAGTATTTATTGTTGTTAACCAAGTACCTTTAGTACTAGAACACTGTGTCAGTACTTATTGTTAATAAAGTAGTATTGGTACTAGAATACTGTGTCAGTACTTATTGTTGTTA
>NW_013858528.1:0-346 GCF_000517525.1 Limulus polyphemus
TAAAATGACGTTTGGGAACAACAAAGGCCAAGTTCCGGTAACTGTCAAAAGAGAGGTTGAGCTGATTGGGTGCCATCGGGCTGAAGTCAACTGAAAAAGTTGATGATGATGAAATGGAACTAAATACAGATATCAAAGCAGAATAGGAGAAAGACCAGGATTTGACGCCAATGATTAATTTTCTAAAAGCAAGTGTTTTGCACCCTGCTTGGGAGAAGGTGTCTAGTCTAAGCCCCGTGACAAAGCACTATTGGGCACAATGGGACCAGTTGAAGCTTGAAAATGGTATTCTTGTCCGGAGATGGGAAACTACAGATGGGAAAGTGACAACTTGGCAAACAGTTAT
>NW_013858529.1:0-345 GCF_000517525.1 Limulus polyphemus
GTAAATATATCATCCATTCACTAAACTGTACTGTCGGTAAATATATCATCCATTCACTAAACTGTACTGTCAGTAAATATATCAACCATTCACTAAACTGTACTGTCGGTAAATATATCAACCATTCACTAAACTGTACTGTCGGTAAATATATCAACCATTCACTAAACTGTACTGTCAGTAAACATATCAACCATTCACTAAACTGTACTGTCAGTAAATATATCAACCATTCACTAAACTGTATTGTCGGTAAATATATCAACCATTCACTAAACTGTATTGTCGGTAAATATATCAACCATTCACTAAACTGTACTGTCAGTAAACATATCAACCATTCAC
>NW_013858530.1:0-586 GCF_000517525.1 Limulus polyphemus
GTATATCAGTCGATACTAACAAGACATGTTAGGCAGTGAACCAATAGTACCTAAGGTGTCTGGAGGACTATATCCGTCGATACTAACAAGACATGTTAGGCAGTAAATCAATAGTGCCCAAGGTGTCTGGAGGACTATATCCGTCGATACTAACAAGACATGTTAGGCAGTGAACCAATAGTGCCCAAGGTGTCTGAAGGACTATATCCGTCGATACTAACAAGACATATTAGGCAGTGAATCAATAGTGCCCAAGGTGTCTGGAGGACTATATCCGTCTATACTAACAAGACATGTTAGGCAGTAAATCAATAGTGCCCAAGGTATCTGGAGGACTATATCCGTCGATACTAACAAGACATGTTAGGCAGTGAATCAATAGTGCCCAAGGTGTCTCGAGGACTATATCCGTCGATACTAACAAGACATGTTAGGCAGTGAATCAAATAGTGCCCAAGGTGTCTGAAGGACTATATCCGTCGATACTAACAAGACATGTTAGGCAGTGAATCAATAGTGCCCAAGGTGTCTGGAGGACTATATCCGTCGATACTAACAAGACATGTTAGGCAGTGAATCAATAGTG
>NW_013858531.1:0-344 GCF_000517525.1 Limulus polyphemus
TTCGAATCGGCTGTGTTCCAAGAATGCTGCAAGTTGTTTGGCATTCGAAAGACCAGGACAATGCCACTTCACCCACAGTCTGATGGGATGGTATAAAAGTACATCTGGACACTGGGACAGGAATTGGCAAAGTTTTGTAATAGTCGCCAAGATGACTGGGATGTCTTACTACCTCCACTGCTGATGGCCTATAGAACAGCAGAGCATGAAGCCACTGGATACACTCCAGCAAAGTTGATGTTTGGTCGGGAACTTCGGTTGCCAGTGGATCTGTTAACAGGACGCCCACCTTATGAAGAGTTGCCTGAGAATGTGTCAGAGTTTGTGAAAGTGTTAACAGAAAG
>NW_013858532.1:0-344 GCF_000517525.1 Limulus polyphemus
CACCGGTGACAATTATGTCCAAAAATGGTTCACGTGCATAAAGCACCAGAAGAGATGAAGCAACATTCACACGTTGGAAACAATGATCATCGAAGAGTTCGTGAGGCATCCAACAACCTTCTTTATATAGTTTTCCCATATTTCTTAGATGTTTACGAAATGTTTCATGAGAGACATGCAATTTCAGGTCCATTTCACAAGTGTGCTGCCTTGGGTTAGACTCTTCAACAAGCGTCTTCAGAACATCAGTATCAATTCCAACATGTCGACGACTGCCATAACAGTTTTTAAGGTTAAAGTCACCTGAACGAAATTTGCTGAACCATCGTTGACACTTACAAACG
>NW_013858533.1:0-345 GCF_000517525.1 Limulus polyphemus
GCAAAACCTTCCATAACTCCTTTAAAACAAACAGTAGGAAGGTAAAACTCTGCATATTACTAGGCAATGTTAAAGTGTACCTACATACCAAATTTGGTGAAGAATCATCAATTTAGGACCCTCTTGTAACAAGAAATCGAAAAACAATCAGTAACCAAAAGCTTCCCTGCAGTACACATATGCTTTCAGAAAAGCGAATAAAAGAGTAACATAAAACGACCACAAAAGACGCAAAAATGATAATAGAAGGCTAGAATTTTGCATGCAAATACGCACGTATGCAACGAACGCTCATACAAAATTTGAAGATGATCCGTTTAAATGGAACGACGTACTGGTACAAAA
>NW_013858534.1:0-345 GCF_000517525.1 Limulus polyphemus
GTTGGTCAGTAGCGATGGGTACAGATTTGAAGGTTATGTAAGCTTACTGTTTCCAGTAATATAGTGTAACAGAGGTTGGTCAGTAGCGATGGGTACAGATTTGAAGGTTATGTAAGCTTACTGTTTCCAGTAATATAGTGTAACAGAGGTTGGTTAGTAGCGATGGGTACAGATTTGAAGGTTATGTAAGTTTACTGTTTCCAGTAATGTAGTGTAACAGAGGTTGGTCAGTAGCGATGGGTACAGATTTTGAAGGTGCCCAGCAGCTACTTGCTATAAGCGGTAGGTAACGTAATTCTACATCAGCTCCATCTGTCGATTATTTTTTATTATACATTCAATTTT
>NW_013858535.1:0-345 GCF_000517525.1 Limulus polyphemus
AACTCGGATAGCAGGGACCAAGCATACCGCTTTCCTTTAATTACAGTAACTATCCAATCAGGAGAAGTACTAGTGTAACCAGTGAACCCAGCATACACACACAGCACTAGTGTAACCACCAAACCCAGCATACACACACAGGGAAAGCAAGCTCGCCGGGACCTCGCCCTAGTTTTGGAAGCCTCGTGTTTTACAGACCGTAAAAACTAATGAAAGCCAAGAAAGCAAATCAGTGATGTCAAGATAAATCAGATAAAAATATTCTCAACTTCTTATTGACAAAACGTTCAGCATATGTAACGCCATTTCTTTGTCAATACGATGTTAACCAAGAAGAAAGAAACT
>NW_013858536.1:0-345 GCF_000517525.1 Limulus polyphemus
GCTTATTACCATGTTAATAGTCGAGGTCCTGTTCCTTCTTTATAACAGGATTGATCTACTGTGACAGAGTTAAATCCCCACTCTTGGTTGCATAAGTCATTATTTACTAAAGTCTTCCACACATTAAAAACATTAATTGGATGTTTACTGATTGCTTACAACAACACAACTTCATTGACAGTACCGACTGTGTTCAAATAACAGACACAACTAGCTCTGGCGTTCCTTTGATGTATTGAAGATGGGACTAGAAGGTGTTCACATTATTATGAGCTTGAACCACTAGCTCGTCATGTTTACAGAATACCAGGAACAGCCTGACTTTCTGTATCTGAAGTTCATCGT
>NW_013858537.1:0-344 GCF_000517525.1 Limulus polyphemus
AATAAATCCTGTATATTCTTATTGACAGGACACATTATTGTTAAATCTTGTCTCTTCCTATTGACAGTACACAGTATCGTTAAATCTTGTGTCTTCTTTTTGACAGTACACAGTATTGATAAATCCTGTATCTTCTTATTGACAGGACTCAGTATTGTTAAATCTTGTGTCTTTTTACTGACAGTACACAGTATTGTTAAATCTTGTGGCTTGTTATTGATAGTACAAAGTATCATTAACTCTTATGACTTGTTATGATAGTACACAGTATCGTTATATCTTGTGTCTTCTTATTGACAGTACATAGTATGGATAAATCCTTTATCTTCTTATTGACCGGATAC
>NW_013858538.1:0-345 GCF_000517525.1 Limulus polyphemus
CAAACTATACAGCATGAATTAACATAACTATACAACATAGACTAAACAAACTATACAGCATGAATTAACATAATTATAGAACATGGACTAAACAAACTATACAACATGAATTAACATAACTATACAGCATGGACTAAACAAACTATACAGCATGAATTAACATAATTAAAGAACATGGACGAAACAAACTATACAGCATGAATTAACATAATTATAGAACATGGACTAAACAAACTATACAACATGGACTAAACAAACTATACAACATGGACTAAACAAATTATACAGCATGAATTAACTATACAACATGGACTATACAAACTATACAGCATGAATTAACATAAC
>NW_013858539.1:0-345 GCF_000517525.1 Limulus polyphemus
AAACTTATATTAAAGTTTTTCTTCATTACCCATTCAAGCCGTCTCCAGCCATTATTGTATAAGAAAGTTAACATGTAGCAAATATTCAGACACATATTACAGGAGGACTAATGTTAACCTTGAACATAATTATGAATTCGTTAAGATGCTAAATCTGAAAAATACTTTTAAAGATCATTTGTGAATTTGCCTAACTAGATGGGTTTACAAAAATAAATTGCTCACTTCAGTTACAATTTCATCCTTTTCAAAAGAAATGCATGATTCTGCACACTGATAATACAAATTTTATGCAATTTCTCAAATACACAAAGTGTGTGTGTGTCTCTCTCTCTGTCTGTCTGT
>NW_013858540.1:0-346 GCF_000517525.1 Limulus polyphemus
ACAATGAAAACCTAGTATTTACTCAAAGTTTAACTTGAGTTACAATGAAAACCTAGTATTTACTCAAAGTTTAATTTGAGTTTCAATAAAAACCTAGTATTTACTCAAAGTTTAATTTAAGTTACAATAAAAACCTAGTATTTACTCAAAGTTTAACTTGAGTTACAATGAAAACCTAGTATTTACTCAAAGTTTAACTTGAGTTACAATAAAAACCTAATATTTACTCAAAGTTTAACTTGAGTTACAATGAAAACCTAGTATTTACTCAAAGTTTAACTTGAGTTACAATGAAAACCTAATATTTACTCAAAGTTTAACTTGAGTTACAATAAAAACCTAATAT
>NW_013858541.1:0-345 GCF_000517525.1 Limulus polyphemus
ATTGTGTGCTGTCGATAAGAAGCCGGAAGAATTAACAGTACTGTGTAATGTCAATTAGAAGACAAAATATTTAACAATATTGTGTGCTGTCGATAAGAAAACACAGGATTTAACAATACTGTGTACTGTCAATAAGAAAACACAAGGTTTAAAAATATTGTGTAATATCACTAACAAGCGAGAAGATTTAACAATACTGTGTACTATCAATAACAAGACACAATATTTAACAATACTGTTTACTGTCAGTAAGAAGACAGAAGATATAACAATAGTGTGTATTATCCATAACAAGCCACAAGATTTAACGATACTGTGTATTATCAATAAGAAGACAAACGTTTT
>NW_013858542.1:0-344 GCF_000517525.1 Limulus polyphemus
CCAGTGTATAAAACGCACCCTTATTTTGAAGACAAAGTTTTTTGGGGAAAAAAAGCTACAATCGCATTTGAAAGATTTTTATTGAACAAAAATTCAATTTGATACTTTAAAAATCAGTATATATTGTTCTAAACACAAAAGAGCTGAAAACATCAAAATAAGAAAATACCGTACATCAAAAAAAGGTTTACTGTTATTTAGTTTGGTTCAACACCTACAAAATCTTCATTGCTTTCACCGTAATTTATTTTTTTTTATTTAGAGAGCATTATAAATAGTTATGTTTTTAAAAGAAAAAAAACAACTACTGTTATAAATAACACATTCAATTGAACCAAACTTTG
>NW_013858543.1:0-343 GCF_000517525.1 Limulus polyphemus
AAGGAAAGGTCACGCAGTAATGCAAATATCTTTCTGCTATCTATATTTTTCCAAATGAAATACTTCGTAAAACCAGGAGCTGTGATAAATAGTACTAAGAAAGACGTGAGAAATCTATGAGTTGGCTCAATATTTTGAAACGATTATCCACTTTTATAATAGATAACTTTCAAACTAAGCGATGGGCTTTGTAACACGATCTTAAGTTTTGTAACATTTATTAAAGTAAAAAAAAAAAAGACTCGCAATCTGAGGGTCGCCGGTTCGAATCCCCGTCCCACCAAACATGCTCGCCCTTTCAGCCGTGGGGGCGTTATAATGTGACGGTCAATCCCACTATTCG
>NW_013858544.1:0-345 GCF_000517525.1 Limulus polyphemus
GAAGAATCATCAATTTAGGACCCTCTGGTAACAAGAAATCGAAAAACAATCAGTAACCAAAAGCTTCACTGCAGTACACATACGCTTTCAGAAATGCCAATAAAAGAGTAACATAAAACGACCACAAAAGTTGCAAAAATGATAATAGAAGGCTAGAATTTCGGATGTAAATACGCAAGTATGCAACGAACGTTCATACAAAATTTGAAGATGATCCGTCCATATGGAACGACGTACTGGTAAAAAACGCAAAACCTTCCATAACTCCTTTAAAAAAACAGTAGGAACGTAAAACTCTGCATATTACTAGGCAACGTTAAAGTTTACCTATATACCAAATTTGGT
>NW_013858545.1:0-345 GCF_000517525.1 Limulus polyphemus
GTAGCTGACCCTTATACTGTTCACTGTGTGACTAGTTTGTAGAATGACTAGAATGTAGCTGACCCTTATGCTGTTCACTGTGTGACTAGTTTGTAGAATGGCTAGAATGTAGTTGACCCTTATGCTGTTCACTTTGTGACCAGTTTGTAGAATGACTAGAATGTAGCTGACCCTTATGCTGTTCACTGAGTGATTAGTTTGTAGAATGGCTAGAATGTAGCTGACCCTTATACTGTTCACTGTGTGACCAGTTTGTAGAATGGCTAGAATGTAGCTGACCCTTATACTGTTCACTGAGTGACTAGTTTGTAGAATGGGTAGAATGTAGCTGACCCTTATGCTGTT
>NW_013858546.1:0-345 GCF_000517525.1 Limulus polyphemus
GTGAATCAAGAAATAAGAAAGTGTTGAGTATAAGAGCGAGTACCGTATATGTAATAACTGAATCAAGAAATAAGAAAGTGTTGAGTATAAGCGCGAGTACCGTATATGTAATAAGTGAATCAAGAAATAAGAAAGTGTTGAGTATAAACGCGAGTACCGTATATGTAATAACTGAATCAAGAAATAAGAAAGTGTTGAGTATAAGCGCGAGTACCGTATATGTAATAAGTGAATCAAGAAATAAGACAGTGTTGAGTATAAGAGCGAGTACCGTATATGTAATAACTGAATCAAGAAATAAGAAAGTGTTGAGTATAAGCGCGAGTACAGTATATGTAATAAGTG
>NW_013858547.1:0-345 GCF_000517525.1 Limulus polyphemus
GGGCTACTGTATAAGATATTACCTAATCAAGAGTAAAACTGAGTTACTTGGGTCTACTGTATAAGATATTACCTAATCAAGAGTAAAACTGAGTTACTCGGGGCTACTGTATAAGATATTACCTAATCAAGAGTAAAGCTGAGTTACTCGGGGCTACTTAATAAGATATTACCTGATCAAGAGTAAAGCTGAGTTACTCGGGGCTACTACATAAGATATTAACTAATCAAGAGTAAAGTTGAGTTCATTCGGGGTTACTGTATAAGATATTACCTAATCAAGAGTAAAGCTGAGTTACTCGGGGCATACTGTATAAGATATTACCTATTCAAGAGTAAACTGAGT
>NW_013858548.1:0-343 GCF_000517525.1 Limulus polyphemus
TTCCATAAGAGCTGTTTTATAAATTAGTTTAAAGAAGGGACATTAAGATTATTTCTCTTTTATTTTTGTTTGTATATAAACTTAACAGCCAGTATCAATTACACAACAAAAATGCTTAAAAAGTTTCATTAATTTGAAGTTTATACTACAGAGGCCGAGCATTTCTCAGTGCCCGGACTGTGAATCCTAGAATTCACGGCTCGCAACCCATTGCCACAAAATCATACTCTCCATATACTTATTTCTTCCGCTTTCCTTACTGGTAGTTATTTCCCCGAAAGGGGACCAAAGCTCGCCTGGAGGGGTTACCTGTTTTAACCACTCGCACCACTATACAGTGGTA
>NW_013858549.1:0-345 GCF_000517525.1 Limulus polyphemus
GTGTCCTCTTATTGACAGGACACATTATTGTTAAATCTTGAGTTTTCTTACTGACAGTACACAGTATTGTTAAATCTTGTGTCTTCTTATTGACAGTACACAGTATAGTTAAATCTTTTGTCTTCTTATTTACAGTACACATTATTGTTAAATCTTGTGTTTTCTTACTGACAGTCCACATTATCGTTGAATATTGTGTCTTCTTATTGACAGTACACAGTATCGTTAAATCTTGTGTCCTCTTATTGAAAGGACATATTATTGTTAAATCTTGTGTTTTCTTACTGACTAGTACACAGTATTGTTAAATCTTGTGTCTTCTTATTGACTGTACACAGTATATTT
>NW_013858550.1:0-345 GCF_000517525.1 Limulus polyphemus
TACTTTAGATTTGACACAGCTTTCTGATATTATGTTGTACTTTAGATTTGACACATAGCTTTCTGATATTATGTTGTACTTTAGATTTGACACAAAGCTTTCTGATATTGTGTTGTACTTTAGATTTGACACATAGCTTTCTGATATTGTGTTGTACTTTAGATTTGACACATAGCTTTCTGATATTGTGTTGTACTTTAGATTTGACACATAGCTTTCTAATATTGTGTTGTACTTTAGATTTGACACATAACTTTCTGATATTGTGTTGTACTGTAGATTTGACACATAGCTTTCTTATATTGTGTTGTACTTTAGATTTGACACATAGCTTTCTGATATTGT
>NW_013858551.1:0-344 GCF_000517525.1 Limulus polyphemus
GTTCACAGACTATTACTTCCATCACAAAGTGAACTGAACTACCGTTCACAGACTATTACTTCCATCACAAAGTGAACTGAACTACCGTTCACACATCATTACTTCCATCACAAAGTGAACTGAACTACCGTTCACACATCATTACTTCCATCATAAAGTGAACTGAACTACCGTTCACACATCATTACTTCCATCATAAAGTGAACTGAACTACCGTTCACAGACTATTATTTCCATCACAAAGTGAACTGAACTACCGTTCACAGACTATTATTTCCATCACAAAGTGAAGGGAGGCTGAACTACCGTTCACAGACTATATTTCCATCACAAAGTGAAGGAAG
>NW_013858552.1:0-346 GCF_000517525.1 Limulus polyphemus
AGGTTTTATATATATATACAGTTAAATAACCAAAAAATCATAAATTACTGTATCGATACCACAGAATTCCACTATAATTTCTCAAGTTTAGTAACTAAGCTGTACTTGGGTCTAAAAAAAATTAAATTTTGTAACACATGAAAATGGCTGAGAAAACCATTAGGAGGACATTCTGAGCTTTTGATTGGTTATTCACATGTCACATACAGAAGTAAATGTATATAAGGGAGAGTTTCCAAAGATGGAAAGAGGTGGGTGGGGCCACTGTGTTTAATTCAGTACATGAGCAATATCTCAGCAAATAGAAAAGATACGAGTTTTGTATTTTATATTCTAGCTTGTCAAT
>NW_013858553.1:0-344 GCF_000517525.1 Limulus polyphemus
TAATATTAATACATTAAATATACAGGTGATACTAACTTTATGAATATTAATACATTAAATAAAGAGGTTATACCAATCTTATTAATATCAATACATTAAATATACAGGTGATACTAACTTTATGAATATTAATACATTAAATAAAGAGGTGATGCCAATTTTATTAATATTAATACATTAAATAAAGAGGTTATACCAACTTTATTAATATTAATACATTAAATAAAGAGGTTATACCAACTTTATTAACATTAATACATTAAATATACAGGTGATACTAACTTTATGAATATTAATACATTAAATAAAGAGGTTATACCAATTTTTTAATATTAATACATTAA
>NW_013858554.1:0-344 GCF_000517525.1 Limulus polyphemus
GTAACATCTTAGTTAAAGGCTAAAACCGAATATATAACAATGTGCTTCATAACATCCTAGTTAAAGGTTAAAACCGAATATATAACACTGTGCTTCGTAACATCCTAGTTAAAGGTTAGAACTGAATATATAGTACTGTGCTTCGTAACATCCTAGTTAAAGGTTAAAACCGAATATCTAACACTGTTTCGTAACATCCTAGTTGAAGGTTAGAACCAAATATCTAACACTGTTTCGTAACATCCTAGTTAAAGGTTAGAACCGAATATATAACACTGTGCTTCATAACGTCCTAGTTAAAGGTTAGAACCGAATATCTAACACTGTTTCGTAACATCCTAGTT
>NW_013858555.1:0-344 GCF_000517525.1 Limulus polyphemus
ATAGTACACAGTATTGCTAAATCATGTGTCTTCTTATTGAAGATACACAGTATTGTTAAATCTTGTGTTTTCTTATTGACAGTACACAGTATCGTTAAATCTTGTGTCTTCTTATTGACAGTACACAGTATTGTTATATCTTGTGTCTTCTTATTGACAGTACACAGTATTGTTATATCTTGTGTCTTCTTATTGAAAGTCACAATATCGTTAAATCTTGTGTCTTCTTATTGACAGTACACAGTTTCGTAAATCTTGTGTCTTCTTATTGACAGTACACAGTATCGTTAAATCTTGTGTCTTCTTATTGAACAGTACACAGTATAGTTAAATCTTGTGTCTTG
>NW_013858556.1:0-342 GCF_000517525.1 Limulus polyphemus
TAAATATTGTGTCTTCTTATTAAAAGTACACAGTATCGTTAAATCTTGTGTCTTCTTATTGACAGTACACTGTATCGTTAAATATTGTGTCTTCTTATTGACAGTACACAGTATCGTTAAATCTTGTGTCTTCTTATTGACAGTAAACAGTATCGTTAAATCTTGTGTCTTCTTATTGACAGTACACATTATCGTAAAATATTGTGTCTTCTTATTGACAGGACACATTATTGTTAAATCTTGTGTTCTCTTACTGACAGTACACATTATCGTTGAATATTGTGTCTTCTTATTGACAGTACACAGTATCGTAAAATAATTGTGTCTTCTTATTGACAGTAC
>NW_013858557.1:0-343 GCF_000517525.1 Limulus polyphemus
GTATATTCTTAAGTGATAGGATACAATTTTGTTAAATTTTGTGTCTTCTTATTGACAGTACACAGTATTGATAAATCCTGTATCTTCTTATTGACAGGACTCAGTATTGTTAAATCTTGTGTCTTTTTACCGACAGTACACAGTATCGTTAAATCTTGTGGCTTGTTATTGATAGTACACAGTATTGATAAATCCTGTATCTTCTTATTGACAGGACTCAGTATTGTTAAATCTTGTGTCTTTTTACTGACAGTACACAGTATCATTAAATCTTGTGGCTTGTTATTGATAGTACACAGTATCATTAAATGTTTGACTTGTTATGGTAGTACACAGTATCGTT
>NW_013858558.1:0-344 GCF_000517525.1 Limulus polyphemus
GGAGTAGATCGCTCTTCGAAGTTGTTGTTTTTTTGTTGTTTCTTGACTTGCCGGTCGAGTATGTCCCAGCGGTTTTCGATGGGGTTCATTTCAGGAGATTGGCTCGGCCAGGGCAACTTCTGGATACCACTTTCTTCCTGCCATATTTGGGTGTTTCTAGCAGAGTGACACGGTGCTCCATCTTCCTGGAACAACGTTGTGTTCTTGTCCACGAAACCCGAGGAATAAAGTGGCAAGAGTCCTTCCTCTAATATTTCAACGTATTTCACAAAATTTATGTTGCCAACGCACTCCACTAAGCTCGCTCTCCCACCAACCCAAACAGCTCCCCAAACCATCACGCT
>NW_013858559.1:0-345 GCF_000517525.1 Limulus polyphemus
GTATGTATTAAACACCCTGCAGACTAAACCAAGGAATACAGAATGGTTGTAGGAGTATGTATTAAACACCTTGTAGACTAAACCATGGAATACAGGATGGTTGTAGGAGTATGTATTAGACACCCTGCAGACTAAACCAAGGGATACAGGATGGTTGTAGGAGTATGTATTAAACACCCTGCAGACTAAACCAAAGGATACAGGATGGTTGTAGGAGTATGTATTAGACACCTTGTAGACTAAACCAAAGGATACAGGATGGTTGTAGGAGTATATATTAGACACCTTGTAGACTAAACCAAGGGATACAGATGGTTGTAGGAGTATGTATTAGACTACCTTGTA
>NW_013858560.1:0-345 GCF_000517525.1 Limulus polyphemus
ACAACTATCACAGTGCCAGGTTTATAGATAAACAACTACCCTAGTGCCAGGTATATAGATATAAAACTATCACAGTGCCAGGTTTATAGATAAACAACTATCAAAGTGCCAGGTTTGTAGATAAACAACTATCAAAGTGCCAGGTTTATAGATAAACAACTACCCTAGTGCCAGGTATATAGATATAAAACTATCACAGTGCCAGGTTTATAGATAAACAACTATCAAAGTGCCAGGTTTATAGATAAACAACTACCCTAGTGCCAGGTATATAGATATAAAACTATCACAGTGCCAGGTTTATAGATAAACAACTATCACAGTGCCAGGTCTATAGATAAACAA
>NW_013858561.1:0-345 GCF_000517525.1 Limulus polyphemus
AGAGAGAGTAGGACTGGAGTCACTCAGTGTTCCAGAGAGAGAGTAGGACTGGAGTCACTAAGTGTTCCAGAGAGAGAGAGTAGGACTGGAGTCACTCAGTGTTCCAGAGAGAGAGTATGACTGGAGTCACTCAGTGTTCCAGAGAGAGTACACATGATAATCGAACACCTGTTAAAGTCTTGGCGGTTAAGGTTTAAAAAGATTATCTGTGCATTTTACATTAGTCTAACTCGGCGTTTCCCAAACTATGGGTCGCAAGCGGAATATTAGTGGGTCGTAAAAAGTTATACTAGAATTACGCATTAGCTTCGATTAAACGCTGTCTGTCGAGATAGTTCAGGCTGT
>NW_013858562.1:0-344 GCF_000517525.1 Limulus polyphemus
GGAATTTTTCATGTAAATACGCAAGTATGCAACGAACGTTCATATAAAATTTGGAGATGATCCGTCCAAATGGAACGACGTACTGGTACAAAACGCAAAACCTTCTATATCTTCTTTAAAACAAAGAGTAGGAAGATAAAACTCTGCATATTACTACGATACGTTAAAGTTTACCTACAAACCAAATTTGGTGAAGAATCATCAATTTAGGACCCTCTGGTAACAAGAAATCGAAAAACAATCAGTAACAAAAAGCTTCACTGCAGTACACATACGTTTTCAAAAAAACCAATAAAAGAGTAACATAAAACGACCACAAAAGTCGCAAAAATGATAATAGAAGG
>NW_013858563.1:0-345 GCF_000517525.1 Limulus polyphemus
GATTCTCTACACATTGTTTCAAAGACACAACAATATAGTTTATAAAGTGTGATTATCGACACATTGTTTCAAAGACACAACAATATAGTTTATCAAGTGTGATTCTCTACACATTGTTTCAAAGACACAACAATATAGTTTATAAAGTGTGATTATCGACACATTGTTTCAAAGACACAACAATATAGTTTATAAAGTGTGATTCTCTACACATTGTTTCAAAGACACAACAATATAGTTTATACAAGTGTGATTCTCTACACTATTTGTTTACAAAGACACAACAATATAGTTTATAAAGTGTGATTCTCTACACATTGTTTCAAAGACACAACAATATAGTTT
>NW_013858564.1:0-345 GCF_000517525.1 Limulus polyphemus
GCTTGTAACAGTTTAGCCTATTGTCTGTTTAGTGGATTTACAGTGAGGACTTTTTTAGGTTGCTTGTAACAGTTTAGCCTATTGTCTGTTTAGTGGATTTACAGTGAGGACTTTTTTTAGGTTGCTTGTAACAGTTTAGCCTATTGTCTGTTTAGTGGATTTACAGTGAGGACTTTTTAGGTTACTTGTAACAGTTTAGATTATTGTCTGTTTAGTGGATTTACAGTGAGGACTTTTGTAGGTTGCTTGTAACAGTTTAGCCTATTGTCTGTTTAGTGGATTTACAGTGAGGACTTTTTAGGTTGCTTGTAACAGTTTAGCCTATTGTCTGTTTAGTGGATTTAC
>NW_013858565.1:0-345 GCF_000517525.1 Limulus polyphemus
TGTAACAACTACACAGGTAGCCTAAGGACAATAGGTGTATAAGTATCAGTTAGTGTGGCAACTACGAGGTAGCCTAAGGACAGTAGTTGTATAAGTATCAGTTAATGTAACAACTACACGGGTAGCCTAAGGACAGTAGTTGTATGAGTATTAGTTAGTGTGGCAACTACACAGGTAGCCTAAGGACAATAGTTGTATGAGTATCAGTTAGTGTAGCAACTACACAGGTAGCCTAAGAACAATAGTTGTATGAGTATCAGTTAGTGTGGCAACTACGAGGTAGCCTAAGGACAGTAGCTGTATGAGTATTAGTTAGTGTGGCAACTACACAGGTAGCCTAAGGAC
>NW_013858566.1:0-345 GCF_000517525.1 Limulus polyphemus
TAAATTATGCTGACGTCTTTTCGAAAGGAAATCATGAACTCGGCTGCACAAACCTGGTAGAGCACAGAATAAACACAAGCAATCACCATCCAATAAAGATCCCTCAGAGGAGAATAGCTCCAGCAAAGCGACAAGAGATAGAGAAGGTCATGGATGGTCTAATTAAGGAAGGGATAGTCGAGAAGTCAGATAGTCCCTGGTCAGCTCCCGTCGTATTAGTCCAGAAGAAGGATGGGACCCAACGTTGCTGTGTGGACTTCAGGGCTCTTAACAGCATAACCGAAAAACACTTATACCCACTGCCAAGAATTGATGATACTCTTGATGCCCCAAGTGGAGCCAGGT
>NW_013858567.1:0-345 GCF_000517525.1 Limulus polyphemus
GCACTTCTAGCACTGCGCCGCAAAATGTATAAAACTGAATTAAATAGCTGTTTCACTGAATAATCTAATAATCAATCTTTTGTTTTCAGTTTAATTCGCTTTTATGTGGCTTAACCTGTTTCCTAAATTTTTCTAGAAACTTCTAATCATTATGTACGCCCACTACGCTACTTCAAACCTACAGCTGACCAAACAACAATACAAAAGTCTAGAAACATCTAGATAAAAAAAAACAAGGTACATAAACAGATAAAATAATGGTTCATTAAACCTACACTCCCATAATATAGTAATAGCTAACAATTATCAACATCAATATTCACAAATACAGACATAACAGCTATT
>NW_013858568.1:0-343 GCF_000517525.1 Limulus polyphemus
GACTAAAGGACCCATATCAATGTCAACAAATCTAGTGGAAGGAAGACTAAAATACCGTGATAACAGTCGACAAAATATAGTTTCAGAAGGATTAAAAATACCATTATGAAAGTCATTAAAATATAGTGTAAGAAAGATTAAAAATACCGCTATTAAAGTCGAAAATATCTAGACTAAGAAGGCCTAAAAATTCAGTTATGAAAGTCGACAAAATCGAGTGGAAGAAAACTAAAAACACGTTTTCAAAGTCAAAAAAATCTAGTGGAAAACTCCCTAAAAGGACCCATATCAATGTCATAAGAATCTAGTGGAAGGAAGACTAAAAGACCGTTATAACGGTCTA
>NW_013858569.1:0-842 GCF_000517525.1 Limulus polyphemus
CAACATGTAAGTAAATAAATACGACATTCCTCCCCCCCCCCCACCCCACACACACACAAAACAGAAGAAGAAAGAAATGTTATAGTTAACTTTTCACAAATAAAGTTAGGAAATTATACAAACTTGGAAAGTTGGAAACACATACAAATCTCCATTTTCATACAAAAGATTATTCTTCTCTAAATACCTGTTAACCACCTCCATGCTAAATTTGAGAAATCATACACTTATCACCTTCTATGGCTCTGTTTTGTAACTTAAGATATACTTTTTAAAAAACATTTAAAATGTTAAGAGAAAAGTTTTTAATTTTTTCATATAACTTCAAGTTCCAAAATTTTTTATGTTACCTGTTTAAATCCTTCAGAGGGTGGAATGACCTGTAGATAAATATCTGACTTAGTGAAAAATACATATTGAGAATCATCACACCAGGCCTAATTTGGCATCATTAAACAAAAAATAAAACAAAAAGCTAACTTTTTGCATATTTTTACTATACTTTTAAAACACGGTTATATGTGACATTCAACATATACTCAACAATAGTGAAGTAAAATTAGCATTACCAATTAAATATTGATTAGTCTTTTAATCAACAGAATATGTTAAAACTGCATATACATAATCGTTGAGCTCAAGATAAAATGTTAATGACTGTGTAAAGAACTAATGAAATATTATTTGTAATTACTTAAAGTCTGAGATACAGCTGAAAGTTCTTACAATGGTCAGTTTGTCTGCAATAAAACAACATTTTTATTCACTTACAAGTTGTTAGTTTTTTTAATTTTGCGCAAAGCTACACGAGGGCTATCTGCACTAGCTGTTCCTAATTTAGC
>NW_013858570.1:0-344 GCF_000517525.1 Limulus polyphemus
GTCACCAAGTATGTTTGTCTTCTTTCCTCATAGTCTCTCCAAAGTGTCACCAAGTATGTTTGTCTTATTTCCTCATAGTCTCTCTTCAAAGTGTCACCAAGTATGTTTGTCTTCTTTCCTCATAGTCTCTCCAAAGTGTCACCAAGTATGTTTGTCTTCTTTCCTCATAGTCCATCTCCAAAGAGATACCAAGTATGTTTTTATTCTTTCCTCATGGTCCTTGTCCAAAGAGTTACCAAGTATGTTTGTCTTCTTTCCTCATAGTCCCTCTTCAAAGTGTCGCCAAGTATGTTTGTCTTCTTTCCTGATGGTCCCTCTTCAAAGTGTCACCAAGTATGTTTGTC
>NW_013858571.1:0-665 GCF_000517525.1 Limulus polyphemus
TATCAGGCCATAATGTGCTGTTGAAACTCACTTGTATGCTATAATACGTGATTATTTTATTTCATTATATATAAGGGCGACTTTTAATTGAGAGTTAATGATTTTTTGTTGTTGCAAAAACACACTTTACACTTAATTATTGATTCACTTGATTCACTTTTATTACTTTTCTGAAGTGACTGTGATTGATGATACAATTCATAATATTCTGAATATAATAACCGCGTTGTTTTATATTTTTGAAGTTGTATAGCACAAAAATTTGTTTGATTAAAGCAGAAAATAAAAAAGTAATAAAAATATGTAACGAATTTGTTGTTATATATTTATTTTAATATGAACTTTGCTTAGATTAAGTTTATATTTAGAAACATATCATAGCTTATACTGTTAGATAGGTATTGCGAAACTCCCGCCTATTCTCCAAAGTTAAAAAAAGTCACTCCAGTTCTAAGATAATTTAATTACTTGGAAAAAAGAGTGAGCCTCCTGCATGAAATACTTTAAAGTTCTGTCAGTAAACAAACGAAAGTTGTTTGAATCAAGAGGAAAAAAAATACATTTAAATATTCGTAAACATATACAGTATAATGAGACATATAGATAGTTGCAACAAGTAGAGAAACTATAACCTCTGACGTGAACAACAACGGGGCAGAAAAAAA
>NW_013858572.1:0-345 GCF_000517525.1 Limulus polyphemus
CTGGATGATAAAATAGTGTACTAACTCACTGCATACTTTCTGTGTTACTTCTTTTACACAACTTACATTTACATGATCTTTCAGAGTCATCATGTTGAATCAAAGCCTAAATAGTCTCTGGATAATAAAATAGTGGACTAATTCTCTAGATTTACCAAAACTATAACCTCAATCCAGTAATACTTTCCTGGTTAACCAACTCGATTCACTTTATTCACACTGACTTGATATGAAGGCCTAACTTAATCTATCCCTAATGATATTTAAATTTCTTGAATCTTGAATATTTTTAATAAAGAATATTTAAACCTAGAATTTTATTTTAATGCTAACCAAAACAGTTCC
>NW_013858573.1:0-343 GCF_000517525.1 Limulus polyphemus
ATCAATTACAGCATATTTACAGCATTGTATTTACATATTTACAGTACATCAATTACAGCATACAGTTCCCGACATATTGTCAGACTGTCGGCTTAGAATAAAATGAAAGTTGTATTCAACAGGCGGGAAGGAGCACCTGATTCATCTCAGGCCTATCCTATTGGGAATGACCATTACATCACTCTATCAACTTACGAGAATAATTTGAATATTCATATTCGACAGTTCAAGGACTTTGGAAAAGGAAACTATATCCAACCAAGGAAGGTATCACTTTTTCTTCAACAGAATGGGAGAAACTTAAACAATGGATCTCAAATATTAGTGTGGTTGTACAGAGCAT
>NW_013858574.1:0-474 GCF_000517525.1 Limulus polyphemus
TTTTTCGAAGTTGCGTTACCACTATCCGTGTTGTTATTATTCATGCTTTAAGGTCATAGTTGATGTACTGTGCATTAGATGGCAGTAGAAGAAAACCTAAGCGAACATATAGTACTAGATCGTTTACAGAATAAGGTTAAAGAAACGTTTCGCATTAATACAACTATATATATATAATAAGGCTAAACCATTCCTTAAACACTAACGATGAAATTGAATAATGAACTAGTTGTGCTGTAGGCAGTCTAGATACATTCGAACCATGTACCACAAAGTGGTGCATGAAATACGTATTATAGAGTGCAATATTAACCTAATGAAGGCATATGCTTTACACTTCACTAATAAAACAAATTATATGCTTCTATTCGTGTAAGTTTCTTCAAGCAGATACATGCTACGAACACAGCTTCTGTTTAATTAACAGAACGTCCAACATATATGCTTTTCAACCTGTGCTTATTCTTTAAATTC
>NW_013858575.1:0-345 GCF_000517525.1 Limulus polyphemus
ATATCTTACCGTTTTCAGAAACCATTAATTTATGAGACAAGATGATGCTTATAGGGATCGGGGACGTGAAAATTGTGTGATTCTTATCAGACTTTCTCAGAAACCATTAAGAAATATGACAGTATTATGTTGAGTTTGCGAAAATTGTAAGGTGCTTATTATACTTATTGTATGGTGCTTATTATACTTATTGTATGGTGCTTATTATACTTATTGTATGGTGCTTATTATACTTATTGTATGGTGCTTATTATACTTATTATGTGGTGCTTATTATACTTATTGTACGGTGCTTATTATACTTATTGTACGGTGCTTATTATACTTATTGTATGGTGCTTATTA
>NW_013858576.1:0-345 GCF_000517525.1 Limulus polyphemus
CAAGAAAACCTGCAACAGTGGCAGCTCGAACAACAAAATAAACGAGAGATTACAACAGTTGTTGGAGGAAAAAGAAAAGAAACAAAAAGAGAGACAACAGCAGTTGCAAGAAAACCAGCAACAGTGGCAGCTCGAACAACAAAATAAACAAGAAGAGAGATTACAGCAGTTGTTGGAGGAAAAGAAAAGAAACAAGAAGAGAGACAACAGCAGTTGCAAGAACACCTGCAACAGTGGCAGCTCGAAAGAGAAAATAAACAAGAGAGATTACAGCAGTGGTTGGAGGAAAAAGAAAAGAAACAAGAAGAGAGACAACAGCAGTTGCAAGAAAACCTGCAACAGTGG
>NW_013858577.1:0-345 GCF_000517525.1 Limulus polyphemus
CTTTGTTTTCCAAAGTTGTTAAGGAAATATCCCTTCACATTAACACGGCTACTTTGTTTTCCAAAGTTGTTAAGGAAATATCCCTTCACATTAACGGCTATTTTGTTTTCCAAAGTTGTTAAGGAAATATCCCTTCACATTAATGGCTACTTTGTTTTCCAAAATTGTTAAGGAAATATCTCTTCACATTAACGGCTACTTTGTTTTCCAAAGTTGTTAAGGAAATATCCCTTCACATTAACGGCTACTTTGTTTTCCAAAGTTGTTAAGGAAATATCCCTTCACATTAACGGCTACTTTGTTTTCCAAAGTTGTTAAGGAAATATCCCTTCCCATTAACGGCTA
>NW_013858578.1:0-351 GCF_000517525.1 Limulus polyphemus
ACAGTATAAATCTACACTGGTTCGCCAAGGCCACTACATAAATTTCTAAGTGTACAAAGGCTTATATTACTCCACGATGATACATTCACCACATTCTTATAACGTCTACAGTATAAATCTACACTGGTTCGCCAAGGCCAATCTACACTGGTTCGCCAAGGCCACTACATAAATTTCTAAGTGTACAAAGGCTTATATTACTCCACGATGATACATTCACCACATTATTATAACGTCTACAGTATAAATCTACACTGGTTCGCCAAGGCCACTACATAAATTTCTAAGTGTACAAAGGCTTATATTACTCCACGATGATACATTCACCACATTCTTATAATGTCTACAGTA
>NW_013858579.1:0-345 GCF_000517525.1 Limulus polyphemus
CAAGACATTGAAGGAAAAATTGGCTTCTGCTCCACTTTTAAAGCTTCCATATCCTTCACTGCCGTACATACTGGATTGTGATGCTTGTAATGTCGGAAGTTAACAACAGAACAAATGACTAGCTGAAGGCATGTCATCTGAAAAAGCCACTGTCGAAGAAGAAACTCTACCCAGTTTTGAGAAGGAAAACAGTGAAGCCGTTAATGAAGTTACTATCACTGATGTGACTGTTACCGATAATGGGACATTTCCTGATGGAGCAGATGAACCCCATGTGAAGCAGAAGCCAATGAGACAGAGACCAGTACGGAAGAAGATACGTCCTGTGAAATTAAGAGTACTTTG
>NW_013858580.1:0-445 GCF_000517525.1 Limulus polyphemus
ATGTTGCGCAATAATTTACTACTGATAATATATTTAAATGTCATGTTGCACAATAATTTACTACTGATAATGTATTTAAATGTCATGTTGCACAATAATTCTACTGATAATATATTTAAATGTCATGTTGCACAATAATTTACTACTGATAATGTATTTAAATATCATGTTGCACAATAATTTTCTACTGATAATATATTTAAATGTCATGTTGCACAATAATTTACTACTGATAATGTATTTAAATGTCATGTTGCACAATAATTTACTACTGATAATGTATTTAAATGTCATGTTGCACAATAATTTTCTACTGATAATGTATTTAAATGTCATGTTGCACAATAATTTTCTACTGATAATATATTTAAATGTCATGTTGCACAATAATTAACTACTGATAATGTATTTATATGTCATGTTGCACAATAATTTACTACTGATA
>NW_013858581.1:0-344 GCF_000517525.1 Limulus polyphemus
TTACCTGCTACTGACATTGTTGACCAAGTTACCTGCTACTGACGTTGTTGAATTAAGTTACCTGCTACTGACATTGTTGAGTTAAGTTACATGCTACTAACATTGTTGACCAAGTTACCTGTTAGTGATATTGTGGAATTAAGTTACCTACTACTGACATTGTTGACCAAGTTACCTGTTAGTGATATCCTTGAATTAAGTTACCTGCTACTGATGTTTTGAATTAAGTTACCTGCTACTGACATTGTTGACCAAGTTACCTGCTTCTGACATTGTTGAATTAAATTACCTGCTACTGACATTGTTGATCAAGTTACCCGTTACCGACATTGTTGACCAAGTTA
>NW_013858582.1:0-364 GCF_000517525.1 Limulus polyphemus
AAAAGATTTAACAATCCTATATACTATCAGTAAATAGACACAAGATTTAACAATACTGTTTACTGTCAATAAGAAGACAGGAGATTTAACAATACGGTGTACGGTCAATAAGAAGACAGGAGATTTAATAATACTGTGTACTGTCGATAAGAAGACACAAGATTTTTATTAAAGAATATGCCAAAAAACACGTAGATTTTTTTTTTATATAAATGTACATAAACGTAACAGGTGGAGTTAACAATAGTTTAAGGAAGGGAAGTGTTATATGGTTTGTTTGTTTTTGAATTTCGCGCAAAGCTACACGAGGGCTATCTGCGCTAGCCGTCGCTAATTTAGCAGTGGTAAGACTAGAGGGAAGGCA
>NW_013858583.1:0-345 GCF_000517525.1 Limulus polyphemus
CTATTAAGGTTATTCCCATCCAAATTACACTTATAATAACCCACATGCGTTATCTTGCATTTATTATAATTAAAACCCATCTGCCATTTATTTGCTCAACTCACTAAATGATCTAAATCATTTTGTAAATCAGCAGCATCCTCTTCACAGCTAGCAACACCCAAAACCTTAATATCATCTGTAAATTTAAGTAATTTATTGACTATTCCTTCATCTATGTCATTGATGTAAATTGAAAAGAGCAAAGGTCCTAAGATTGAACCCTGGGGTACCCCACTTGTGATGTTAATCCAGTTTGACTGAACTCCATTTGCAACAACCCTCTGCTTTCTTCCATCTAGCCAC
>NW_013858584.1:0-346 GCF_000517525.1 Limulus polyphemus
AGCTGTAGGTGTCACTGTCAGTTTCAGCTGTAGGTGTCACTGTCAGTTTTAGATGTAGGTGTCACTGTCAGTTTCAGCTGTAGGTGTCACTGTCAGTTTTAGATGTAGGTGTCACTGTCAGTTTCAACTGTAGGTGTCACTGTCAGTTTCAGCTGTAGGTGTCACTGTCAGTTTTAGATGTAGGTGTCACTATCAGTTTCAACTGTAGGTGTCACTTTCAGTTTCAGCTAGAGGTGTCGCTATCAGTTTCAGCTAGAGGTGTCACTGTCAGTTTCAGCTGTAGGTGTCACTGTCAGTTTCAGCTGTAGGTGTCACTGTCAGTTTTAGATGTAGGTGTCACTGTCAG
>NW_013858585.1:0-345 GCF_000517525.1 Limulus polyphemus
TAATAAGGGCTTCCGTCTAGCTGCTCTGCAACGATAACCCAATCTATGGAGAATCCGTTGAACAGATTTCGGGCTCGTCCCACCAACGTTGGCCACTTGTGCAGTCGTTAATCTGGGATCCATTTCGATGCTCCTCTTGACAGCCCTTTTTGTCCTCTCTGATGGACCAGGACGACCCGGGCGCTGCTCAGTTGTTTCTTGCCGTGTTTCCTGAACTGCACGATGATTCTGTTGACTGTCAAAAGCGGGATTCCCAAATTCTGGGAAATTTGCCGCTGACTTATTCCACCATCTGCTTGACCAACTATCCTTCCTCTAACAAAAATCTGACATTTCGAGTGAACC
>NW_013858586.1:0-344 GCF_000517525.1 Limulus polyphemus
TAGCATACCTTGGATCTTTAACTAATATCATTGTGAAACTGTTTAGCATCTCTTTGATCTATAACTAATATCATTGTGAAACTGTCTAGCATACCTTGGATCTTTAACTAATATCATTGTGAAACTGTTTAGCATCTCTTTGGATCTATAACTAATATCATTGTGAAACTGTCTAGCATACCTTGGATCTATAACTAATATCATTGTGAAACTGTTTAGAATCTCTTTGGATCTATAACTAATATCATTGTGAAACTTTCTAGCATACCTTGGATCTATAACTAATATCATTGTGAAACTGTCTAGCATACCTTGGATCTATAACTAATATCATTGTGAAACTG
>NW_013858587.1:0-345 GCF_000517525.1 Limulus polyphemus
ATAACATTTGTTTTTGTTCCGACTATATAACTTGCCCTTGATAACATTTGTTTTAGTTTTGACAATACAACCTTTCCTTGATAACGTTAGTTTTAATTTTACTATGCAACCTATTCTTGATAATATTTGTTTTTTTTTCGACTATACAACTTGCCCTTGATAACAATTATTTCTGTTTTGACAATATAACCTTTCCTTGATAACGTTATTTTTTATTTTACTATACAACTTGCCCTTAATAATATTTGTTTTTGTTCTCACTATACAACTTGCCCTTGATCACATTTGTTTTTGTTTTGACAATACAATCATTCCTTCATAACGTTAGTTTAATTTCACTATGCA
>NW_013858588.1:0-345 GCF_000517525.1 Limulus polyphemus
GCATAACCTTCCACTAAATGATGGGTAATCTTGCTACTGACTGATGCATAACCTTCCACTAAATGATGAACAATCTTTCTACTGACTGGTGCATAACCTTCCACTAAATGATGGGTAATCTTTCTGCTGGCTGATGCATAACCTTCCACAAAATGATGGACAATCTTTCTACTGACTGGTGCATAACCTTCCACTAAATGATGGGTAATCTTTCTACTGGCTGATGCATAACCTTCCACTAAATGATGGATAATCTTTCTACTGACTGGTGCATAACCTTCCACTAAATGATGGATAATCTTTCTACTGACTGATGCATAACCTTCCCCAAAATGATGGGTAATC
>NW_013858589.1:0-344 GCF_000517525.1 Limulus polyphemus
AGACTCAGTGATCCTCCATACCAAATTTTGTGAAGGTCCATCTACAGTGGGCGAAGTAGTGGTAAAAAACGCCCATAAAAAATCGCAAAATGCAAAACTGAAAATTCGTATGTATCTCCAAATGGACCCAACATACCTCCATAGCAAATTTTGTGAAGGTTCATTTATAGGGGGCGAAGTAGTGGTTAAAAACGCCCATAAAAACCGCAAAATGCAAAACTGAAAATTTTTATGTATCTCCCCATGGAACAACAAACCTTCATGCCGAATTTGGTAAAGAGCCTTGAACAGGGGGCGAAGTAGTGGTTTGTTTGTTAGTTTGTAATTATGCACAAAGCTACACA
>NW_013858590.1:0-344 GCF_000517525.1 Limulus polyphemus
AATAGTAGTTATTAGACCAACATGTAGTTAATAGTAGTTATTAGACCAACTTTTACTTAATAATAGTTATTAGACAAACATTTAGTTAATAATAGTTATTAGACCAACATGTAGTTAATCGTAGTTATTAGACCAACATTTAGTTAATAATAGTTATTGGACCAACATGTAGTTAATAATAGTTATTTGACCAACATTTAGTTAATAGTAGTTATTAGACCAATATGTAGTTAATAATAGTTATTAGACCAACATTTAGTTAATAGTAGTTATTAGACCAGCATTTAGTTAATATTAGTTATTAGACGAACATGTAGTTAATATTAGTTATTAGACCAACATGT
>NW_013858591.1:0-345 GCF_000517525.1 Limulus polyphemus
AGGCCTTTACAGAGCATGACGGGGATCAGTGGATCCAAGTGCCATAGCAGGGATCTATAGATCCAATGCCTAAGAATTGGATGTGGGGGGAGGAAACGGGAGTACCCCGAGAAAACCCACTTTCACTAGTCGGGACCGAAAGAAAAGCCCGACTAGTGCCCGCGTTATACTGGTCAGTCACTGAAGACTCTTATATACGTAGACGCATATATAAATTCTCTTCGTCAGGATGTGCGAGGAAAATTCTCGTCCGTTTCAAAACAAACAGGTTTATTACCACTTTCATGGTGAGTAATTTCTTGAATTAGTTAACATACATTATCTTTGCAATTAAGCATTTTAATT
>NW_013858592.1:0-341 GCF_000517525.1 Limulus polyphemus
ATTAACACCTAGGTGTAACCTCTAGTTAAAGAATTTAAAACCACCATACTCATCTTTAGCCTTACTTGGTACAACTACTCCACGAACACCTAGGTGTAACTCTAGTTACCGAATTTGTAACCAACATACTCGTCTTTAGCATTATTTGGTACAACAACTCCTTGAACACATAAGTGTAACTCTAGTTACAGAATTTATAACCACCATACTCATCTTTAGCCTTACTTGGTACAACTACTCCTTTAACACTTAGGTTTAACTCTAGTTACCGAATTTATTACCCCATACTAATCTTTAGCGTTATTTAGTATATCAACTCCACCAACACCTAGGTGTAACTC
>NW_013858593.1:0-345 GCF_000517525.1 Limulus polyphemus
TAAATGCTGCAATGAAAAGTACACAAACAAGTAAAGTGATACAAATCGGATAGATTTTAAAACGATTTTCAGTCCCTACTTTGGTTGACATTGTGGTCCATATAGATAAATTAAACAATCTAAATTTGCTTTACTTGTTTGTGTACTTTTTATTGCAGCATTTATTTTGTTTCGGATACTTCTTATAGCAATTCTAAAAATAACCAACAATCCCTACTTTCCATTAAAATTTTAATTCATTTTTCTATTTAGGAGATACTGGACATGGATTTTAAGTTATAAATGACTTGCGCTGTCATTTTCATGACTTGTTTTTAAAATGACTGTTGGCAATGTGAAAATAAT
>NW_013858594.1:0-340 GCF_000517525.1 Limulus polyphemus
TCAGTTCTATTGTCATTCTTTCTTCAGTTCTTATTGTAATATCGGTGCCATTATCATTCTTTACTCTATTCTTTTTGTAATATCAGTGCCATTTTCATTATTTCCTCAGTTTTTAATGATATGTCAGTGCATTTGTCATTCTTTTATCAGCTCTTCTGGTAATATCAGTACCATTTTCATTCTATCCTCACTTTTTATTGTATTATCAATGCTATTGCCATTCTTTTCTCAGTTATTATTGTAATGTGAGTGCTTTTTCTTTCTCTCCTTACTTATTATTGTAATATCGGTGCTTTTTTCTTTCTTTCCTCCCTTATTGTGGTAATATTAGTTCTATTGT
>NW_013858595.1:0-345 GCF_000517525.1 Limulus polyphemus
GATGGGATGGTAGAAAAGTACAACTGGACATTGGGACAGGAATTGTCAAAGTTTTGTAATAGCTGTCCAGATGACTGGGATGTCTTACTCCCTCCACTGTTGATGGCCTATAGGACAGCAGAGCATGAAACCACAGGATACACTCCTGCAAAGTTGATGTTTGGTCGGGAACTTTGGTTGCCAATGGATCTGTCAACAGGACGCCCACCTTATGAAGAGTTGCCTGAGAATGTGTCAGAGTTTGTGAAAGTGTTATCAGAAGGATGGATGATATTCACCATCAAGTGTGTTCAAACTTGAAAACGTACTGCTGATTCGATGAAGTTAACTTATGATAAGAGATCT
>NW_013858596.1:0-344 GCF_000517525.1 Limulus polyphemus
ATAGGTATGAGGCAAGATGTGGATGAATGGTGCAGGACATGCAATACATCTTGTGCTAAAAGGGGACCCAAGCATAAAGGACGTGCTCAAATGAATTTATATCAAGTTGGTACACCAATGGAAAGAGTAGCCGTTGACATTGCTGGTCCTTTGCCCCAAACTCGTGCTTGAAACAGGTATATTTGTGTGGTGATGGATTATTTCACCAATTGGCCTCAGGCATATGCAATACCAAATCAGGAAGCTACAACTGTAGCTTCGGCTATTAGTGATTTCTTCTTCAGATTTGGTATGACACAAACTGCATTCGGATCAAGGCCGTAACTTTGAATAAGCTATGATCC
>NW_013858597.1:0-343 GCF_000517525.1 Limulus polyphemus
TGGGACATTTCCTCATCAAACGTTGTTGCAAACACAATGATATCATCCAGGTACACTAGGGCTATCATCCATTGTAGGCCTTCCAGTACTCTTTCCATCGCCTCTCAAATGTTGCTGGAGCATTGCTAAGCCCGAATGGCATCACACGGTATTGCCAGAGACCTTGGTCATAACTAAATGCAGTCATAGGTTTATCTGCTTCAGCCATTTTCACTTGATGGAAACTCGACTTTAAGTTGAAAACCACCTGGCTCCACTTAGGGCATCAAGAGTATCATCAATTCTTCGCAGTGGGTATGAGTCTTTTCTGTTATACTGTTAAGAGCCCTGAAGTCCTCACAGC
>NW_013858598.1:0-588 GCF_000517525.1 Limulus polyphemus
GGACGAGCGTGTTTGGTGTGACGGGGATTCGAACCCGCGACCCTCAGATTGCGAGTCGAGCGCCCTAACCACCTGGCCATGCCGGGCCGAATTCGGGTCTTAGTTCCACCGGGACCTCTAAAAACCAGGGCACATTACGTGATGAGCCAACTTATGATTTGTGTCCCGATGTTAGATGTTTGTTTTGTGTTTTTTCTCCTCTCTCCCAAGAGGCCCCCAAGCGGCACAGCCGTATGTCTACGGACTTACAAAGCAGGAATCCGGGTTTCGATACCCGTGGTGGGCAGAGCACAGAGAGTCTTTTGTGCTTAATTAGAAACATTTGATTATATATATATATATCAACAAGTGCGTCGTATTTTTAAACCTATAAGTTACCCGTTACCCTATAATTATCGAACGATGTACATTGTTATGATAGACCAAGAAAACGGCAACAAATGCATCGTATTTTTACCTACAATCATTGATTTGGTTCGCACTTGTTGCGAAATATATTTTTCACAGAATATATACATCCCGTTTTCTTGGTCTATCATAACAATGTAAATCGTTCGATAATTATAGGGTAACGGGTAACTTATAGGT
>NW_013858599.1:0-573 GCF_000517525.1 Limulus polyphemus
CACAGTATCTTTAAATATTGTGTCTTCTTATCGACAGTACACAGTATTGTTAAATCTAGTGTCTTCTTATTGACAGTACATTGTTAATTCTTGTGGCTTGTTAGTTTTAGTACACAGTATTCTTATATCTTGTGTCTTCTTATTGACAGTACACAGTATCTTTAAATCTTGTGGCTTGTTAGTGATAGTACACAGTATTGTTAATTCTTGTGGCTTGTTAGTGATAGTACACAGTATTCTTATATCTTGTGTCTTCTTATTGACAGTACACAGTATCGTTAAATCTTGTGTCTTCTTATTGACAGTACACAGTATCGTTAAATCTTATGTCTTCTTATTGACAGTACACAGTATCGTTAAATCTTGTGTCTTCTTATCGATAGTACACAGTATTGTTAAATCTTGTGTCTTCTTAATGACAGTATAATACTGTGTACTATAACTAACAAGCCACAAGATTTAACGATAGTGTGTACTGTCAATAAGAAGACACAAGATTTAACAATACTGTGTACAGTCAATAAGAAGACACAAGATTTAACGATACTGTGTTTAAATCTTGTGTCTTCTTAT
>NW_013858600.1:0-345 GCF_000517525.1 Limulus polyphemus
GAACTTGTGTCGCTTAAGATTTGTCGGAACGAAGTTACGGGAAAATTAATTAACACACGGAGACGTAACAATATATATTGAAAATATTTAAATGATTAAGTAAATCAAATGACCATGTGTTTAATAATGAAGATGTATTTACAAATTACGAATTGTTTGCGTGTCGTTCATACTGTTCAGATTTCTTATTTATAGCTGGAGACGGCTTGAATGGGTAATGAAGAAAAACTTTAATATAAGTTTATTCACACCAATAAATTCCCACCAGCTATAGTTGAAAAGCTCTCCAACATTCCCCACAATAAAACTCAACTCACGAACAAAATTGAGACTAATAAATCCAAC
>NW_013858601.1:0-345 GCF_000517525.1 Limulus polyphemus
TACATCTACCATCATACTTCTACTACCGCACGACACTCACTGATACATCTGCCATCATACTTCTACTACCATACGACACTCACTGATACATCTACCATCATACTTCTACTACCGCACGACACTCACTGATACATCTGCCATCATACTTCTACTACCACACGACACTCACTGATACATCTATCATCATACTTCTACTAACACACGACACTCATTGATACATCTACCATCATACTTCTACTAACACACGACACTCACTGATACATCTATCATCATACTTCTACTAACACACGACACTCATTGATACATCTATCATCATACTTCTACTAACACACGACACTCATTGAT
>NW_013858602.1:0-488 GCF_000517525.1 Limulus polyphemus
TGGGCTTGTGGAAGTTGATAGGATAACTGTGTCTGTCATCGACCCAGATGGGCTGGTGAGACTTGATAGGATAACTGTGTCTATCATCGACCTAGATGGGCTGGTGGGAGTTGATAGGATAACTGTGTCTATCATCGACCTAGATGGGCTTGTGGAGTTGATAGGATAACTGTGTCTATCATCGACCCAGATGGGCTGGTGGGACTTGATAGGATAACTGTGTCTATCATCGACCCAGATGGGCTGGTGGGAATTGATAGGATAACTGTGTCTATCATCGACCTAGATGGGCTGGTGGGAGTTGATAGGATAACTGTGTCTATCATCGACCCAGATGGGCTGGTGGGAATTGATAGGATAACTGTGTCTATCATCGACCTAGATGGACTTGTGGAAGTTGATAGGATAACTGTGTCTATCATCGACCTAGATGGGCTGGTGGGACTTGATAGGATAACTGTGCCTATCATCGAACCAGATGGGCTGGT
>NW_013858603.1:0-345 GCF_000517525.1 Limulus polyphemus
AAGTAAACTACTATCAACGTTCTCTATCAGTCCAGGTTCGTATTTAGCAATAATTTGACCTCCATCGACGTTCTCTATCTGTCCAGGTTATTATGCAACAACAAGTAAACTTCCATCAACGTTTTCTATCAGTCCAGGTTATTATTCAACGATATGTAAACTCCCATCGATGTTCTCTATCACTCCATGTTCATATTCAACAATAATTTCACTTCCATCGACGTTCTCTATCAGTTCAGGTTATTAGTCTACAACAAGTAAATTTCAATCGACGTTTTCTATCAGTCCAGGTTAATATTCAACAATAATTTGACTACCATCGACGTTCTCTATTAGTCCAAGATT
>NW_013858604.1:0-345 GCF_000517525.1 Limulus polyphemus
ATCATGGTCTTCTTATTGACAGTACACAGTATAGTTAAATCTTAGTCTTCTTATTGACAGTACACAGTATCGTTAAATCTTGTGTTTTCATGTTGAAAGTACACAGTATCGTTAAATTTTGTGTCTTCCTATTGACAGTACACAGTATCGTTAAATCTTGTTTCTTCTTACTGAGAGTACACAGTATTGTTAAATCTTGTGTCTTCTTATTGAGAGTACACAGTATTGTTAAATCTTGTGTCTTCTTATTGACAGTACACAGTATCGTTAAATCTTGTGTCTTCTTATTGACAGTACACAGTATTCGTTAAATCTTGTGTCTTCTTATTTAGAGTACACAGTATT
>NW_013858605.1:0-608 GCF_000517525.1 Limulus polyphemus
GGAATAAAACAGTCTGTAGTCAGGTTTGTTGTTGTGTAGTGTACACGTGAAGGAATAAAACAGTCTGTAGTCAGGTTTGTTGTTGTGTAGTGTACAAGTGAAGGAAGATAAACAGTCTGTCAGGTTTGTTGTTGTATAGTGTACAAGTGAAGGAAGAAAACAGTCTGTAGTCAGGTTTGTTGTTGTGTAGTGTACAGTGAAGGAAGAAAACAGTCTGTAGTCAGGTTTGTTGTTGTGTAGTGTACAAGTGAAGGAAGAAAACAGTCTGTAGTCAGGTTTGTTGTTGTGTAGTGTACAAGTGAAGGAAGAAAACAGTCTGTAGTCAGGTTTGTTGTTGTGTAGTGTACAGGTGAAGGAATAAAACAGTCTGTAGTCAGGTTTGTTGTTGTGTAGTGTACAAGTGAAGGAAGAAAACAGTCTGTAGTCAGGTTTGTCGTTGTGTAGTGTACAGGTGAAGGAATAAAACAGTCTGTAGTCAGGTTTGTTGGTTTGTAGTGTACAAGTGAAGGAATAAAACAGTCTGTAGTCAGGTTTGTTGTTGTGTAGTGTACAGGTGAAGGAAGAAAACAGTCTGTAGTCAGGTTTGTTGGTGTGTAGTGTACAAGTGA
>NW_013858606.1:0-345 GCF_000517525.1 Limulus polyphemus
CTTGCTTTATTTGTATCTTTAGTTGTGGACTGTCAAAGGCGTTTACAAACTGATCCCTCAGCAACAGCTTGAGGACATTGGATGATGCAGTTGGGTAGGCCTTGTGTGCCATACTTTCCAAATCCTGTGCAAGTTCTTGCAGGCTCTCCCCTTTAGCACGGACTCTCGTCCTAAACCTAGCCCTGTAGACTTCGAACTGATTTTGAGTTCCATACTTGATTTTTAGAGTAGCTACCAGTGCTCTATTGTTGAGCCTTTCGTCTGGAAGTAGCTCAAATTGAGCTCTATATGTTTCCCATGGTGCCTTACCATCAAATTCCTATGGTTTCCTTCGTACTAGATCAC
>NW_013858607.1:0-370 GCF_000517525.1 Limulus polyphemus
GTATTAGCATCATGATACTAGATAATAGAAGGGTACTATAATAGTTGATAATGTATTAACATCATGATACTAGATAATAGAAGGGTACTATAATAGTTGATAGTGTATTAACATCATGATACTAGATAATAGAAGGGTACTATAATAGTTGATAGTATATTGGCATCATGATACTAGATAACTGAAGGGTACTATAATAGTTGATAGTGTATTAGCATCATGATATTAGATAATAGAATGGTACTATATTAGTTGATAGTGTATTAGCATCATGATATTAGATAATAGAAGGGTACTATAATAGTTTACCTTATAATATCTATTGTTCACATTGTAAACTTTACCTTCCTACAGCTGCTGTTCACACCGC
>NW_013858608.1:0-343 GCF_000517525.1 Limulus polyphemus
AGGCACATCACGTATAATAGTTAAACTAACCTCCTGAGCGTCACGTTAGTGTAGCCTAAATAATGTATAAAGTTTAATGTACTCTAGTGATGGCACACGATGAGACATAACATTCGGCATGTAATGCTGTATGAATACAAGAAGAGAAACAACGCCTCTGTAGCCACAAAGAATATCAACGATGGTTCAGCAAATTTTGTTCAGGTGACTTTAAAACTGTTATTGCAGGTGCCCACATGTTGATATTGATGCTCTGAAGACGCTTGATGAGTCTAACCCAAAGCAACACACTCGTGAAATGGCCCTGAAATTGCATGTCTTTCATGAAACAATACGTAAACAT
>NW_013858609.1:0-646 GCF_000517525.1 Limulus polyphemus
TTATTGACAGTACACATATCGTTAAATCTTGTGTTTTCTTATATACAGTACACAGTATCGTAAAATCTTGTGTCTTCTTTTTGAAAGTACACAGTATCGTTAAATCTTCAAGATATAACGATACTGTGTACTGTCACTAAGAAGACACTCAATAAGAAGACAGAAGACACAAGATTTAACGATACTGTGTACTGACAAGATTGAACAATACTGTGTACTGTCAATAAGAAGACACAAGATTTAACAATACTGTGTACTGTCAATAAGAAGACCAAGATTTAAAAATACTGTTTACTCTCAGTAAGAAGACACAAGATTTAACTATACTGTGTACTGTCAATAAGAAGACGTAAGATTTAAAAATACTGTGTACTCTCAGTAAGAAGACACAAGATTTAACAATACTGTGTACTGTCAATAAGAAGACACAAGATTTAACGATACTGTGTACTTTCAATAAGAAGACACAAGATTTAAAAATACTGTTTACTCTCAGTAAGAAGACACAAGATTTAACTATACTGTGTACTGTCAATAACTCTTTTTATTGACAGTACACAGTATTGTTAAACCTTGTGTCTTCTTATTGAGAGTACACAGTATTGTTAAATCTTTTGTCTTCTTATTGAGTTAAATCTTGTGTCTT
>NW_013858610.1:0-344 GCF_000517525.1 Limulus polyphemus
CTCCAAAGCAGGGTGCAAAACAATTGCTTTTGGAAAATTATTGGCTTCAAATCTTGGTCTTTCTCCTGTTCTGCTTTATCACTTCCACTTCATCATCATCAACTCCTTCAGTCACTTTGACTTCAGTTTGAAGGCACCTGGTTAGTTTAACCTCTCTGTTAAAACTTACTTAAATTTGGCCTTTGTTGCTCCCAAACGTCATTTTATCGAAGTTAACTACACACTTCCTTGGTAGTAAGTAGTCCAACCCTAATATGCATTGGTCTTCAATGTCAGCCAATTATATTTTGTGTCTGTCCTTCATGCCCATGAGCTCATTAGTTACCCACACTGGTCCCCACAAT
>NW_013858611.1:0-344 GCF_000517525.1 Limulus polyphemus
ATGTTGGAATTAATATTGATTCTCTGAAGACACTTGTTGAGTCTAACCCAAGGCAAAACACTCATGAAATGGCCCTGAAATTGAATGTCTCTCGTTAAACAATACGTAAACATCTAAAGAATATGGGAAAACTCCATAAAGAAGGTGTTTGGGTGCCTCACGAACTCTCCGATGATCAGCATTTCCAATGTGTGAACGTTGCTTTGCCTCTTCTGGCGTGTAATGTGTGTGAATATTAAACACCAAAAACAATGGCTCAGTCCTAGACAAAAACCACTTCCAACCCCAAATCCTGGACTCCATCCGCAGAAAGTGGGAGATCAATGGAGTAATTCATTTCGAAC
>NW_013858612.1:0-345 GCF_000517525.1 Limulus polyphemus
AAACGTGCCACATGTGAACGTGCATTGTCGTGTAGAAGAAGAACACCTTTCCGATTGACGAGTGAAGGGCGTTTCTGATTAAAGGCTTGATTTAAACTCCTTTGATGCCCCACCAAATGCAAAGTATCACTTTCTGCGGATGTAGTCCAGGTTTTGGGGTCGGAAGTTGTTTTTGTCTAGGACTGAACCATTGTTTTTGGCGTTTAATATTCACATAGAGAATCCATTTTTAATCACCGATAACAATTCTGTCCAAAAATGGTTCACGCGCATTAAGCACCAAAAGAGACGAAGCAACGTTCACACGTCGGAAACGATGATCATCGGAGAGTTCGTGAGGCATCC
>NW_013858613.1:0-345 GCF_000517525.1 Limulus polyphemus
AAATGTAAAATACTCTCTATAAAATCATTATTGCTCAAATAGACCATAATTTTTATAGCCTTTAATTTTGTTTGGTTACAGAGCTATCAAATAGAAAATCAGACCCCTCCTGCCACACCCACCTGTCACATCCTCTTTCACAATTCGTTGATAGTTCTCTTTTACGTTTCATTATATATTACCTATAACCAATAGAAAGTCAAGGTTTCCATCTAATAAATGGTGTATTATATAACATTGTGTTCTGAACAGATAACTGTCAATTTCACTCTGAGCAGCAACATCATTCCTGTGGGAAAGTTAACGACTAGCTTAGATGAATTTCTAATGGCTACTCTTGTCGCA
>NW_013858614.1:0-345 GCF_000517525.1 Limulus polyphemus
GTGATGAAAAATGATTCTCTATGCGAATATTAAACACCAAAAACAATGGCTCAGTCCTAGACAAAAAACACTTCCGACCCCAAAACCTGGACTCCATCAGCAGAAAGTGATGCTTTGCATTTGGTGGGACATCGAAGGAGTAATTCATTTCGAACTTCTCAATCCACAGTGAACTGTCAATGCAGAGATATATAGTCAGCAACTGGAAGGTTTAAATCAAGCCCTTCATCGGAAACGCCCTTCATTTGTCAAGATGTTCTTCTTCTCCACGACAATGTACGTCCACATGTGGCACATTTGAAGCAACACAAAATTATGGAGTTTGGTTGGGAAGTTTTCCCCCAC